>NW_024753663.1:0-82507 GCF_018991925.1 Homarus americanus | reverse complement strand
ATCGGTATGCTTCGTTCAGTTACGTATTGCTAGAACCTCTACAAACCTTGTGGATCTTGAGGAGCCTGTACACGCCTAGTGGATCTTGAGGAGCCTCTACTCGTCTAGTGGTGCTTGAGGAACCTCTACGCGCTTGGTGGTGTTTGAGGAACCTCTACACGCCTGGTAGTGCTTGAAGAAACTCTACACGTCTAGGGTGCTTGAGGAGCCTCTACCCGCCTGGTGGTGCTTAAGGAACCTCTACACGCCCGGTGGTGCTTGAGGAACCTCTCCACGCCTGTTGGTGTTAGAGGTGCCTCTAACCGTTTGGTGGTGCTTGAGGAACCTCTACACGCTACGTGGTGCTTAAGGAGTCTCTACACTTAGTGGTGCTTGAGGAGCCTCTACACGCCTAGTGGTGCTAGAGGAGCCTCTACACATATGGTAGTGCTAGAGGAGCCTCTACACACATAGAAGTGCTTGAGGAACCTCTACACGCCTGGTAGTGCTTGAGGAGCCTCTACACGGCTTGTGGTGCGAGAGGAGCCACTACACACCTGGTAGTGCTTGAGGAAACTCTACACGACTGGTGGTGCTTTAGGAACCTGTACACGCCTGGTGGGGTTAGAGGAAACTCTACACGCCTGGTGGTGCTTTAGGAAACCCCACACGCCTGGTGGTGCTAGACGAGCCTGTACACGCTCGGTGGTGCTTGGTGAACCCCACACGCCTGGTGGTGCTTGAAGATCCCTCTATGCGCCTGGTGGTGCTTAGATGGTGCCTCCATTACGCCTATTGGTGTGAGGAACCTCTGCACTCCTGGTGGTGCTTTGAGGAGCCACTACACGCCTGGTGGTGCTTTGAGGCTTTCCTCTACACGCCTTATAGTGCTTCAGGAGCCCTTACACGCCTAATAGTGCTTGAGGAGGCTCTACACGCCTGGTGGTGCTTGAGGAAACTCTACACGCCTGGTGGTGCTATAGAAACCTCTACACGCCGGGTGGTGCTTGAGGAGCCTCTACACGCCCTGTGGTGCTTAAGGAAACTCTACACGTCTGGTGGTGCTTGAGGAGCTTCTACACGCCTGCTAGTGCTTGAGGAAACTCTAGAGGCCTGGTGGTGTTAGAGGAAACTCTACACGCCTGGTAGTGCTTGATGAGCCTCTACACGCCTGGTGGTGCTAGAGGAGCCTCTACACACCTGGTGGTGCTTGAGGATACTCTACAGGCCTGGTGATGCTAGGGGAAACTCTATATGCTTTGTAGTGCTTGCAGAGCTTCTACACGCCTGGTGGTGCTTGAGGAGCATCTACACTCTAGTGGTGCTTGGAGGAAACCCCACAGGCCTGGTGGTGCTAGAGGAGCCTCACACTTGCAGTGATTGAGGCAACCTCTACACCCCTGGTGGTGCTTGAGAAGCCTCTACACGCTTAGTGGTGCTTAAGGAAACTCTACACGCCTGGTGGTGCTTGAGGAGCCTCTACACGCCTGGAGGTGCTTGAGGAGCCTCTACAGGCCTGATAGTGCTATAGAAACCTCTCCACGCCTGGTGGTGCTTGAGGAGCCTCTACACGCCTGGTCGTGCTTAAGGAAACTCTACACATCTGGTGGTGCTTGAGAAGCCTCTACACGCCTGATAGTGCTTCAGGAGCCCTTACACGCCTTATAATGCTTCAGGAGCCCTTACACGCCTTATTGTGCTTGAGGAGCCTCTACACGCCTGGTGGTGCTTGAGGAAACTCTACATGCCTGGTGGTGCTAGAGACACCTCTACACGCCTATTGGTGCTTGAAGAGCCTCTACACGCCTGGTGGTGCATGATGAACTCTACACGCTCAGGAAAGTAGGAGGAGCCTCACACTCCAAGTGGTGTGTGAGGAACCCCACACGTCTGGCAGGGTGCTTGAGGAGCCTCACGCATGGTGGTGCTTTGAGAGCCTCTACACGCCCAGGTGCGTGAAGAACCCCATTGTCTGGTGATGCTTGAGGGCTCCCCTTGGCACAGCTGGTGATGCCGAGGAACCCCCACGCCTAGTGGTTCTTTCAGGAGCCCCACCCTGGTAGGTGCTTTGAGGAGCCTCTACACGCCCAGAGGTTCCCTGAGGATCCTCTACACGCCTGGTGGTGCCATGAGCCCACGCCTGGCTGGGTGCTTGAGGAACCTCTACACGCCTGGTGGTGCTTGAGGAACCTCTAACGCCTAGAGGGGCTTGAGGAGCCTCTACACGCCTAGATGTTCTTGAGGAACCTCTACACCCCTAGTGGTGCTTCAGGATCCTCTGCACGCCTAGTGGTTCTTAAGGAGCCTCTACACACCTGGTGGTGCTTGAGGAAACTCTACACGCCCAGTATTGCTTGAGGATCCCTTACACGCTCGTTGGTGCTTAAGGAGTCTCTACACGTCTGGTGGTGCTTTAGGAGCCTCTACATGCCTAGTGGTGCTTGAGGAGCCTCTACACGCCTGGTGGTTCTTGAGGAGCCTCTACAAAACTGGTGGTGCTTGAGGATCCTCTACACGCCTTGAGCTTCTTGAGGAGCCTCTACACACCTGGTAGTGGTTGAGGAAACTCTTCACGCCTTGCAGTGCTAGAGGAACCTCTGCACACCTGGTGGTGCTTGAAGAACCTCTACAAACCTTGTGGATCTTGAGGAGCCTGTACACGCCTAGTGGATCTTGAGGAGCCTCTACTCGTCTAGTGGTGCTTGAGGAACCACTACACGCCTAGTGGTGCTGGAGGAACATTTACACGCTCGGTGGTGCTTAAGGCGGTCTCTACACGTCTGGTGGTGCTTGAGCAGCCTCTACACGCCTAGTTGTGCTAAAAGAGCCTCTACACACCTTGTAGTGCTTGAGGAAACTCTACACGCCTAGTGGTGCTTGAGGAACCTCTACACTCCTGGTGGTTCTTAAGGAGCCTCTACACGCTTGTTGGTGCTTGAGGAACCTCTACTCGCTCGGTGGTGCTTGAGGAACCTCTACGCGCTTGGTGGTGTTTGAGGAACCTCTACACGCCTGGTAGTGCTTGAAGAAACTCTACACGTCTAGGGTGCTTGAGGAGCTTCTACCCGCCTGGTGGTGCTGAAGGAACCTCTACACGCCCGGTGGTGCTTGAGGAACCTCTCCACGCCTGTTGGTGTTAGAGGTGCCTCTAACCGTTTGGTGGTGCTTGAGGAACCTCTACACGCTACGTGGTGTTTAAGGAGTCTCTACACTTAGTGGTGCTTGAGGAGCCTCTACACGCCTAGTGGTGCTAGAGGAGCCTCTACACATATGGTAGTGCTAGAGGAGCCTCTACACACATAGAAGTGCTTGAGGAACCTATACACGCCTGGTAGTGCTTGAGGAGCCTCTACACGTCTTGTGGTGCGAGAGGAGCCACTACACACCTGGTAGTGCTTGAGGAAACTCTACACGACTGGTGGTGCTTTAGGAACCTGTACACGCCTGGTGGGGTTAGAGGAAACTCTACACGCCTGGTGGTGCTTTAGGAAACTCTACACGCCTGGTGGTGCTTGAGGAAACTCTATTACGCCTGGTGGTGCTAGACGAGCCCCACACGCCTGGTGGTGCTTGAGGAACCCCTCACATGCCTGGTGGTGCTTGAAGATCCTCTATACGCCTGGTGGTGCTAGAGGTGCCTCCACATGCCTATTTGTGCGTGAGGAACCTCTACACTCCTGGTGGTGCTTGAGGAGCCACTACACGCCTGGTGGTGCTTGAGGAGCCTCTACACGCCTTATAGTGATTCAGGAGCCCTTACACGCCTAATAGTGCTTGAGGAGGCTCTACACGCCTGGTGGTGCTTGAGGAAACTCTACACGCCTGGTGGTGCTATAGAAACCTCTACACGCCGTGTGGTGCTTGAGGAGCCTCTACACGCCCTGTGGTGCTTTTGGAAACTCTACACGTCTGGTGGTGCTTGAGGAGCTTCTACACGCCTGCTAGTGCTTGAGGAAACTCTACAGGCCTGGTGGTGTTAGAGGAATCTCTACACGCCTGGTAGTGCTTGATGAGCCTCTACACGCCTACACACCTGGTGGTGCTTGAAGATACTCTACAGGCCTGGTGGTGCTAGGGGAAACTCTATATGCTTTGTAGTGCTTGCGGAGCTTCTACACGCCTGGTGGTGCTTGAGGAGCATCTACACTCCTAGTGTTGCTTGAGGAAACTCTACAGGCCTGGTGGTGCTAGAGGAGCCTCTACACACTTGGTAGTGATTGAGGCAACTCTACACGCCTGGTGGTGCTAGGAGAGCCTCTACACGCCTGGTTGTGCTTGAGGAGCCTATACACAACTGGTGGTGCCAGAGGAGCCTCTACACAACTGGTGGTGCCAGAGGAGCCTCTACACAACTGGTGGTGCGAGAAGAGCTTCTACACACCTGGTAGTTCCTGAGGAAACTCTACACGCCTGGTGGAGCTAGAGGAGCCTCTACACGCCTGGTTGTGCTTGAGGAAACTCTACACGCCTGGTGGTGCTAGAGGAAGCTGTACACGCTTGGTGGTGATAGAGGAGACTCTACACGCCTGGTGGGGTTAGAGGAAACTCTACACGCCTGGTGGTGCTTTAGGAAACTCTACACGCCTGGTGGTGCTTGAGGCCTGGTGGTGCTTGAGGAACCTCTACACGCCTGGTGTTTCTTGAAAACCCTCTATACGCCTAGTGGTGCTTGAGGAGCCTCTACACGTCTGGTGGTGCTTGGGGCCCTTACACGCCTGTGGTGCTTGAGGCCTCTACACGCCTGGTGGTGCTTGAGGGCTCTACACGCCTGGTGGTGCTGTCTGCGGCTTTTTACGTCTGGTGGTGTGAGGCCTGTACACGACTGGTGGTGCTTCAGGCCTTACACGCCTTATGGTGTGAGGAGCCTCTACACGCCTGGTGGTGCTTGAGAAACTCCTGCACGCCTGGTGGTGCTAAAAAACCTCTACACCCCTGGTAGTGTCGGCATCTACACGCCTGAAGTGGTGGCAAAACTCTACACGCCTGGTGGTGCTTGAAGAGCCTCTGCCGCCTGGTGGTGCTAGAGGAGCCTCACACACCTATTGGTGTGAGGAACCTCGACACGCCTGGTGGTGCTTGAGGAGCCTCTACACGCCTGGAGGTGCTTGAGGAGCCTCTACAGGCCTGATAGTGCTATAGAAACCTCTCCACGCCTGGTGGTGCTTGAGGAGCCTCTACACGCCTGGTCGTGCTTAAGGAAACTCTACACATCTGGTGGTGCTTGAGAAGCCTCTACACGCCTGATAGTGCTTCAGGAGCCCTTACACGCCTTATATTGCTTCAGGAGCCCTTACACGCCTTATTGTGCTTGAGGAGCCTCTACACGCCTGGTGGTGCTTGAGGAAACTCTACACGCCTGGTGGTGCTAGAGACACCTCTACACGCCTATTGGTGCTTGAAGAGCCTCTACACGCCTGGTGGTGCATGATGAAACTCTACACGCCTGGTGGTGCTAGAGGGCACCACTCCTAGTGGTGCGTGAGGAACCTCTACACGTCTGGTGGTGCTTGAGGAGCCTCTATACGCATGGTGGTGCTTGAGGAGCCTCTACACGCCTGGTGGTGCGTGAGGAACCTCTACACGTCTTTTGGTGCTTGAGGTGCAGCTACATGCCTGGTGGTGCTTGAGGAGCCTCTACACGCCTGGTGGTACTTAAGGAAACTCTACACGTCTGGTGGTTCTTGAGGAGACTCTACACGCATGGTGGTGCTTGAGGATCCTCTACACGCCTGGTAATGGTGTGAGGCCCATACACACGCCTTGCCAATTGTGAGGAGCCTCTTCACGCTTGGTGAATTGCTTGAGAAACTCTACACGCCTGGTGGTGCTAAAGAAACCTCTACACCCCTGGTGGTGCTTGAGAAGCCTCTACACGCCTAGTGGTGCTTAAGGAAACTCTACACGCCTGGTGGTGCTTGAAGAGCCTCTATACGCCTGGTGGTGCTAGAGGAGCCTCCACACGCCTATTGGTGCGTGAGGAACCTCGACACGCCTGGTGGTGCTTGAGGAGCCTCTACACGCCTGGAGGTGCTTGAGGAGCCTCTACAGGCCTGATAGTGCTATAGAAACCTCTCCACGCCTGGTGGTGCTTGAGGAACCACGTCTGGTGTTGCGAGCCGCTACATGCCTGGTGGTGCTTCAGGGCCTCTACACGCCTGGTGGTGCTAAAGGCTCTACACGTCTGGTGGTGCTTGAGGAGCCTCTACACGCCTGGTAGTGTGAGAAGCCTCTACACGCCTGGTAGTGCTTCAGGCCCTTACACGCCTTAGAGTGTTCGAGGGCCTCTTCACGCCTGGTGGTGCTTGAGAAACTCTACGCCTGGTGGTGCTTTGGCTCTCCACGCCTGGTGGTGCTTGAGAAACTCTACCTCTTTTGGTGCTTGACGAACCTCTACACGCCTGGTGGTGCTGAAGCCTCTACGCCTAGTGGTGCGTGAGAACCTCTACACGTCTGGTGGTTCTTGAGAGCTCTACACGCATGGTGGTGCTTGAGGATCCTCTACACCCCTGGTGGTGCGTGAGAACCTCTACACGCCTGGTGGTGCTATATAAACCTCTACACTGGTGGTGCTTGAGGCGCCTCTACACGCCTGGGTGGTGCTTTAGGAAACTCTACATCTGGTGGTGCGTGAGCCTCTACACGCCTGGTAGTGATTCAGGAGCCCTTCACCGCCTGGTGCTTGAGCCTCTACACGCCTGGTGGTGCTTGAGAATCTCTACGCGCCTGGTGGTGCTGGGACACCTCTACACGCCTGATGGTGCTTGAGAGCCTCCGCCTGGTGATGCTTAAGGCTCTACACGTCTGGTAGTGCTTGAGGAGCCTCTACACGCCTGTTGGTGCTAGAAGGCCTCTACTTCTAGTGGTGTGAGGAACCTCTACACGTCTGGTGGTTCAAGGCCTCTGCATGGTGGTGCTTGAGCCTCTACACGCTTGGTGGTGCGTGAGAACCTCTCGTCTGGTGGTGCTTGAGGAGCCGCTACATGCCTGGTAGTGCTTGAGCCTTTACACGCCTGGTGGTGCTTAATGAAACTCTACACGTCTGGTGGTGCTTGAGGCCTCTACCCGCCTGGTAGTGCTTCAGGGCACTTACCCGCCTAATAGTGCTTGAGGACTCTACACGCCTGGTGGTGCTTGAAACTCTACACGCCTGGTGGTGCTATAAAACCTCTACACGCCTGGTGGTGCTAGAACCTCTACACGCCTAGTGGTGCGTGAGAACCTCTACCGTCTGGTGGTGCTTGAGGCTCTACACGCCTGGTGGTGCTTTGAGCCTCCCCGGTGGTGCTAGAGCCTCATCACTCCTTGTGTTGCTTAGAGCCTCTACATGCCTGGTGGTACTTGAGGAGCCTTTACACGCCTGGCGGTGCTTGATGAGCCTCTACACGCCTGGTGGTTCTTGATGAGCCTCTAGACGCCTGGTGGTGCTTAAAGAGCCTCTACACGCCTAGTGGTGCTTGTGGAGCCTCTACACACACACACATGCCTTCATCACACACACACTATCAAAATATTTATCATGCTGCCATATATAGTATTTTATTTTATTGTTATCCCAAGTGATATTTTTCACAGTTGAGTCATTTACTATAAATTGAAGGTGTGATGTTTTGTCCACCGCTGGGCCGTGGGTAGCATTATATAAAAGTCTTCAATCCATTACTCGTTGCTCGAGGCACGGTGAGTCTTTATCCTTACTTATTTTATTACCTCTCCCCTACCGTCAACACAGAATTCTAAAAATTCATCATTCAATCACCGTGTATTTTCCTTTTCGTTTGTTCAGTAGTTTATTTCTCTTATTATGTCAGATTACATTACATAATCGAGATTATATTATTCTCTTTATCACCGATTTGTAGGAATATTTGAACAATGTTGCCAACTGAAGAATCTTCCCACCCCCAGCCAAGATTTCATGTAAGAATATCCTCCACCCTTTATTTCAGTGATGCATTGTTTTCCTTCTTTACTTTTTTTGTTACTTAAGTTTTTATTTAATACACCAGTTAAATCAGGATGAAAATAATTCCATCAGTATTATATAAATGTGTGTGTGTGTGTTGTGTGTGTGTGTACGTACTGTGCACACAGGGTTGTGTAATCCGTCTAGTGTGGCAGCATTATGTTAGAGTTAAAGTGCAGGGACTGCTTGCTTCCTCTCGCTTTCAGTTACCGCCACTGGCTAGCTCTCGTAGTCAAGAGGGTAGCCTTGCGTAGTCTTCCCCTGCCTGTAAATAGCCTCTTCACCATCGAATGCTGTGCCTCCTCGTGGCAACACACGGTAACTAGAATCTCGTGGCCCAAGGCTAGACCAGCTGGGGATATCGGAGCAGCAGTGGGCCCCAGAGGAATGGCGCATAGGCCTCTGACATGTGGTCATTCCTGGCGCCTACAAACCACTGACCCGCTGCATTACGGATTAACCTTGGTTGGTATAAAACTACAGGGTAAACTCCGAACGAAATCGCAGCGGACGCATCAGCAGGAACATGCTTACAGAGCTCAATTACGACCCCAAAGGCAGAATAGGCAGAAGGTGACTAACAAGGGAACAACGATTATATCGGCAGATCAAGATAATGCAAGATGGACAGGCTACTAAGGCGAATCCCAACAAACTGGGTTAACAGCAGTTTATTACAACTCTCTCTCCCTCATTTTGCAGCTGCTTACACCATTGGATCACGAGAAGCCAAGATACGTGGTTACACCCTTTGTTCCTGCTTAACCACATAAATCAACTCACACGCAGCCATCATTCAGACGAGTGGTGGCGGGGACAGGCAGAATGCCTGTCGAGTCTCTCTAGTCACAACTCTGCATTTGGGCGGCATAGATAAGATGGTCTGATGCACTGGGTTCTAGGCAGTTGTGTAATGGTCCCGTCTGTATGAACAGCCCTTTATAGGAGCCCACCCAGGCACAGGTCACTGACCCATTGGGGCCTAGGGTGCGAAAATGTAATCATAATAATAATACTAATACTAATAATATTAATAATTTTATTTAAATAGAACCATGGAAATACAAATTGAAAAAAATCAAGTGAGAAACAATATATGTATGTTGTGTTGTCACTAGTAAGAAAACAATTGAGACCCTGCAATTGTGTGTAAATGAGGCAGAAAGTCAGATGAGCAACCTGGAACTTGGTCAAATTTTCGTGATGCCATGTGGCAGGAGATTCTACCATAGACAACACATTATGCTTCCAATATCTTCCCAAGCAGTAGTACCTACCTGTTTGGTAGCTGCCCTATACCTACTACCCACATGGAAAGGGGGTAGAAAAGGTGACCTAAACATTAGCTGCCTAAAAAAAAATGTGACAAACAACCGCACAGTAAGGTCGAAAATATACACAGATCAGGGCAAAAACAAATTATACAACCTCCTTCCAAGCAGTAGTACCTACCTGTTTGGTAGCTGCCTAATACCTACTACCCACATGGAAAGGGGGTAGAAAAGGTGACCTAAACATTAGCTGCCTAAAAAAAAAGTAACTTGACGAAGCAACCGCACCCAGTAAGGTCGAAAATATAAGCACAGATCAGGGCAAAAACAAATTATACAACCTCTCATGGTCGCTACATGGAATGTCACTACCTTTCTGGATACTAGCACAAATGAACGCCCTGAAAGCAGAACCGCCCTTGTGGCAAAAGACCTGTCAAGGTATAACAGCGACATACCAGAAATTGGCAGGTCCCATCTCCCAGACGAGGGGCGACTCACAGAATGGGAGACCGGCTGTATCTTCTTCTGGAAGGAGAAGCCAGCTAAGGAGAGAAACTGCATTTATTAGGTTGGCTTTGCCATTCGCCAAACCATCCTACATAGGCAAACTGAAATATCTGTTGGAGTCAATGAGCACTTCACGATAATCCATTCCCACTGAATTATACACGTCATGCCTTTTTCATGAGTGCATACACCCCAACACTTGATGCAGAGGAGGCCGTTTATGCCGACCTTGAATGAGTGCTAACCTCTATCCTCAGAGAAGAAAAGATATCGCTTTTAGATGATTTCAATGCCAGAGTTGGCAGAGATGATGACTTATGGCAATGAACCATAGGGAGAAACGGAGTGGGTAAGTGTAATCCCAACGGACTACTTCTCCTCAACTAGTGTGATGAACACCATCTCACTATCACCAACACCTTGTATAAGCAGATCGACAATTTCAAATGTCCTTTGCAACACCGGCGATCCAAACATTGGCATCTCATTGACTGCATCATTGCCAGAGAAAGACATCGCCGAGATGCCCTTTTCACCGGAACCATGCGTGACATAGACCTCTATGACACAAATCTTTTGCTCGACAGAACCAAACTCGCCTTTCACGTCGCCTCAAAACGGCGAAGGCAACAAACCTCCAGAAATGTTTTAACACCAAGCGAATGTAGGATGAAGCGGTAGAATATGTTTTCAGAGAGCAAGTCGACGATGGGTTGATAAACAACCCAACAACAAACAACCTAAATCCGAGTGCCGCATTATACCGTTCGAGTTTAATGTGAAGAGTCTGATTAACCTTTAAACGCTCAGAAGGCGTTTATAGTCAAACATGGATGGTCTACCGTGTAGCAGGGTGTTAGGAGGGAGTCAACACGCGGCCAGCAGGGAGAAGGCGCTGCCAAGGTCAACCTCAGTGCGGCTCACGAACACACCTCACTCCAGGGATGTGTGTGTGTGCATGCGTGTGTACCCAGTGTAATGTGCAACGCCCGTAGATTTATCGTGGCGATAATATTTAAACCTTGTTAGTGAAGAAAATAATCTTGTCTGAGTGAGCTCCATCACTCCCAGTGTAGTGCATATGAGAATGAAAACAAATGTCATTACTGTTGTTTGACGTAAGTGCAGAACACAATTAGCAATCATATTTGATTGAAGTGATATCGCTTTATAAATCATCCAAATATCATAGTACAGTTTGTAATGATATCAGGTGCAGGTGTCAGAGTGGGCAAAGTGAGTGCCAGGTCGACTTGTTCTAGCCAGTTAACTGCTAATTCTGTCTAAGTTAATGAGGCCGGAACATTTATATTATATTGGGTTTTAGTAGCGAAACCCAATTGTCTGTTATCCTTTTATTTAAGAACTACTGAGGATACAGTTCCAAAGTGTAAATCAACCGTAACTTATTACTGTCACTATGAGTGTTATGAGAAGGACGGAGGCTATGTAAATAGACCTGCTAAATACGTCTGATCTGTGTGAGGAGTTGAGTAACTATGCTGCAGGGCGCCGGCTTCTTAATGCTGACCTAAGCAGTCACTAGCCGCACCTCGAGGAGCCTGCCAATCACGTGATGTGAACATGTCACCTCATAGCTACAGAGGATGATAGAGTATATAAATCAAATGTAATTAACCCATTTATATAATGCTTCTGTTTATGAGACAGGGGCTATTACAGACTGTAACGAAAGCAATAAGATGAGGCACACAAAGGTGCCCTGATAAATGAGTAAAATACAAGGCACACGAACGTGCCCTGATAAATGAGTAAAATACAAGGCACACGAACGTGCCCTGATATATGAGTAAAATACAAGGCACACGAACGTGCCCTGATAAATGAGTAAAATACAAGGCACACTAACGTGCCCTGATAAATGAGTAAAATACAAGACACACTAACGTGCCCTGATAAATGAGTGAAATACATGACACACTAACATACCCTGATAAATGAGTAAAATACAAGGCACACTAACGTGCCCTGATAAATGAGTGAGACAAGGCACATGAACGTGCCCTGATAATTGAGTGAGAAAAGGCACACGAACGTGCCTTGATAATTGAGTGAGATAGGCACACGAACGTGCCCTGATAATAGAGTGAGATAAGACACACGAACGTGCCCTGATAATTGAGTGAGACAAGGCACACAAACGTGCCCTGATAATTGAGTAAGACAAGGCACACGAATGTGGCCTAATAATTGAGTGAGACAAGGCACACGAACGTGCCCTGATAATTGAGTGAGACAAGGCACACGAACGTGCCATACTAATTGAGTGAGACAAGAAACATGCACGTGCCCCAGTAAATGAATGAAAGACGAGCACATGCACGTGCCCATCAGATGAACTCAAGCCTAGACATAGGGTCACCGTATTAAGGGCGTAAGTAAGTGCCCATTTATCAAACACATGTGGCCGAAAATGTCCTAAGGAGCTGACAAGTACTACTAGCCTGGGGGTAGCGATAGTCACATGAACGTGACAAAGTTAAATACCACCAGACTGAGGGCTGTATTAGCCCCTGTCTCATGGCAATAACATTTATATAAATTCCTCTATCAGTAGGCCAACCTTGAGAATGTAGGGTCAGCCGAGCCTATCCTTAAGAGCCTCCCCTCACGAACACCAGTCTTCACACTCACAGCTTACAATGTTAATTATGGTGCATCTACTAATAGACTGTGACCAATATAGTTTACCAATAAATGGAGAAAGATCATTTGGGTTTGTAACTTAACCCCTTAACCAATTGATATATAAGCCAAGTTAAAAGGGAACTCTACCCAAAGCTTATATATAAAGTTGGCAGAGAACAGATAGATCCTTTAGATAGAACCTTTAACTGAACCAGTGAAGCAGTGTAACTAACTGTGCAAGAACTGACGTCACTGTAACCCAAGTAACAGTGAAATTTTCTAAGTGTCATTCTCCAAGGCAACAGACTATATACCGTATATATTCTCGTGAGCAACGTTATGTCAAGTGGTATATTTAAATGTCATCCCAGATCGACATACAATTTTTTTTTACTCAAATAACATTTAAGTGAGTTAAACAAAATTCACTGTAGTGTGGCAACACCTCGTGACAACAAGCAGATGACTGGAGTCCCCATTTCAAGTGGACGTGACCCAGTACATTCGTTAATGCCTGCCGTGTGGGAGTATCCACCACTACAAAGACTCAACGTCAGACACCCCACTTGCCCCAACTTTCAAGTGTTGTGGAGACACTGTCTATACATTTTTTCCCTTCCCAAAAAACAACCAACCCATACAGCTACAGTACAACCCTGTGTTCAAGGAAGAGTGAGTAATGCCTGTTAAGACATCCCAAGTTGTCTAAATAAGTGTTTCCGTGGTTTGCAAAAACAGAGTGTGATAAATTCTTTGGGAACCCAGCTACATCTGGTACAGGCCAACTACTTGACCTGTCATACTCAGTCAACTCCAAGAGCTCTACCAGCCCCAAGGTGCTTTAGCCTAGTGACCTCACAGGATCGCCTGACGACACCAGTGAACTCCGAGTTCACCGAGTTCACCGAGTTAGCCATCCATCACCCCTCAAGTGGTTGACCGTGGTTACTCTCGTCAAAACCAGACGCCATCACGAATTCTTCAAAAACGTCATCTTCAAACTACACACCAGCAACCCTGGCGGTGAATCTCGACCAGCTGACTGTCATCCAAACCGCTGAAGTCTACTGGATTAATTGCCAGATTTTCAAGAAATTCCCAGAATTCTCCAATCAAGCCAACAGTAATAGGTAGACACAAGTGATCGTGGGCCCGGTGGCCAGTCCGGTGGTCCAGTTTACCAAACTGTGAAAGTTCGAACGCTCTTGCTTGGCTAGAGCGTGACCGCCGGCCGGCTGACAGACAGCATACAGTGACATCATTTTCCAGCGTAAATAAAATGGTTAATTAATGCCTTCCTAAAGAAACCATCGACGTGGGACCAGGTTGTTCCACTCAACGATTTTTTTGCGATTTTTCCACTAAATTTGATGAAAACGATTGTGCCGTTTTGGCTGCCCAGAACAGACACACACACAGACACATGGCTATTCCTATAATATATGAGATAATCATGGTCGTGGTTGTTATAATCAAGGTCGTGGATGTTATAATCATGGTCGTGGTTGTTATAATCATGGTCGTGGTTGTTATAATCATGGTCGTGGTTGTTATAATCATGGTCGAGGTTGTTATAATCATAGTCGTGGTTGTTATAATCATGGTCGTGGTTATGATCACAGTCGTGGTTATTATAATCATGGTCGTGGTTGTTCTAATCATGGTCGTGGTTATGATCACAGTCGTGGTTATTATAATCATGGTCGTGGTTGTTATAATCATGGTCGTGGTTGTTATAATCAAGGTCGTGGGTGTTATAATCATGGTCGTGGTGTTTATAGTCATAGTCGTGGTGTAATAGGCCCCTGTCTCATCAACAGAACGTATTATATAAATGGGTCAATACATCTGATATTATATTCAGATTCACCACCCTGTAACTTTCCACTGTCTATGAGTAAGACATGAGATTGACACGTGAGCGGGCAACTTACCCCAGAGGGCGAGACCCATAGCTCAGCATTCCTGTAAGCACGCACTGCGATGCCCCTAAGCTTCAGTAGCTCACCTCAACTCATATCGAAAGAACGTGACCAAACGTTTATCATACATAAACGCCGTCCCTTTCTCATTCACTCCTAGACAGTGAGACTTACGGTTGATATACACTCAGGAATTATATATACAACCTTTTATAATAAAACAAAGGAACTACCGTTTGGGTTTCGTTACTTAAAACCCAAATATAAATATGTGTGAACGGACTGGTTAATTGGACAAGCAGCCGATTCAGTGGTTGTTATAATCATCGTCGTGGTTGTTATAATCATAAACGTGGTAGTTATAATCATTGTCGTTGTTATGATCATAGTTGTGGTTTTTATAATCATGGTCGTGGTTGTTATAATCATGGTCGTGGTTGTTACAATCATAGTCGTGGTTTGTATAATCATAGTCGTGGTTATGATCATGGTCGTAGTTGTTAAAATCATGGTCGTGGGTGTTATAATCATAGTCGTGGTTGTTTTAATCATAGTCGTGGTTTTTATAATCATGGTCGTGGTTGTTATAATCATAGTCGTGGTTGATATAATCATGGTCGTGGTTGTTATAATCATGGTCGTGGTTGTTATAATCATGGTCGTGGGTGTTTTAATCATGGTCGTGGTTGTTGTAATCATGGTCGAGGTTGTTATAATCATAGTCGTAGTTGTTATAATCATGGTCGTGGGTGTTATAATCATAGTTGTGGATGTTATAATCATTGTCGTGGGTGTTATAATCATGGTCGTGGTTTTTATAGTCATAGTCGTGGTTGTTATAATCATGGTTGTGGTTGTTATGATCATGGTCGTGGTTGTTATGATCATAGTCGTGGTTGCTATAATCATGGTCGTGGTTATGATCATGGTCGTAGTTGTTATAATCATGGTCGTGGGTGTTATACTCATGGTTGTGGCTGTTATAATCATGGTCGTGGTTATTATAATCATAGTAGTGGTTGTTATAATCATGGTCATGGTTGGTTGTGGTGGTTATAATCATAGTCGTGGTTGTTATAATCATGTTCGTGGTTGTTATAATCATGGTCGTGGGTGTTATACTCATGGTTGTGGCTGTTATAATCATGGTCGTGGTTGTTATAATCATAGTAGTGGTTGTTATAATCATGGTCATGGTTGGTTGTGGTGGTTATAATCATAGTCGTGGTTGTTATAATCATGTCCGTGGTTGTTATAATCATGGTCGTGATTGTTATAATGAGTGTCTCTTTCTTCTTTATGATTTATTTCATTGTTCTTACTCTTTTTACCTACATTCAACCGACTAATTTCTACATGTTATCATCCAAATACTTGTTCTGATTTTTGTTTTACTTATCCCTGTCCTTCCTTTGTCTCCTTCTCTAGTCTCCTTCTCTACTATCCTTCTATACAATTCTTATTCTGTCCTTCCATCCCTCTATTCATACCTCCACCTCTCACTATCCATCTCTCTCATCTCCTTTAATCGCCTCTTTCTCTACTATCCTTCTATGCCATTCTTATTCTGTCCTTCCATCCCTCCATTCATGCCTCCACCTCTCACTATCCCTCTCTCCCATCCCCTTTCCTCACCTCTTAAGGATAATAATGCTTCAGTCTCTCTTCTTCTCCTTCTCTTCTCCCTTTCTATCTTCTCCATGCATTCCTCTTTTTATCTTTTTATCTCTTTTCCTTTTCCATGTATCGTCACCCACAGGAATAAGTATACACTGTAGCTGTAAGGTCGTATGGTAACGCTGAAACTGGGCATCCAGACGCATGATGAAACTCAGCTCCCCCTCACCTGTTTCTCTAACTATTTTCTGTTTCCCCTTCTTTATTCTTCTATTTACTCATCTTCCTTCCTTTACTAATCCAAACAACTTTAAAAAAAGTAGGCTAAGAAAAAAAGTGGGGGGAGGAGGAGGGAGCCGTACGATAACTGCAATCGCAATCGTGGGCTGACAGCATACAGCGAATGAGGGTGAGCCAAGTACGTAGACTTGCATCGTTTTCCAGCGTAAATAAAAAGGTTAATTAATGGCTTCCTAAAGAAACCATCTATATGGGACCAGGTGTGATCCGCTCTACGAATTTTTTGCGATTTTTCCACAAAGTTTGATGAAAAACGATTCTGCCATTTTGGCTGCCCAGAACAGACACACACACGCACAAACAGACAGACAGACAGACAGATACCCTCCTAGTCCTGTAGTATATTTGAGGACACACTATATTAAACACACATTAACATATGCTCCAACACAGCATCACACGTTATTGTAGGATATATATATATATATATATATATATATATATAACAAATAATAATAAGCATGACACTTATAAATTAAACATTATCCTACAATAACGTGTGATGCTGTGTTAGAGCATATGTTAATGCGTGTTTAATATAGTGCATCCTGTCAACCTATTATTGTTGGCTTCATTGTAGAATTCTGGGAATTTCTTGAAAATCTGGCCTTTGATCCCGTAGACTTCAGAGCTGAGGATGACAGTCAGCTGGTCGAGATTCATGGCCAGGGTTGCTGGTGTGTAGTTTAAAGATGACGTCCTTGAAGAATTCGTGATGGCGTCTGGTGTTGACGAGAGTGACCACTGTCAACCACTAGAGGGGTGATGGGTGGCTAACGCTGTTGAACTGGGTGAACTCAGAGTTCACTGCTGTCGTCAGGCGATCCTGTGAGGTCACTAGGTTAATGCACGTTAGAGCTGGTACACCTCTTGGAGTTGATTGAGTACGACAGGTCATGTAGTTGGCCTGTACCAGATGTAGCTGTGTTCAAAAAGAATTTACCACACTCTGTTATTACAAACCACAGAAACCCTTATTTAAACACTTGGGGTGTCTAAACAGGCATTTCTTACTGTGCCTTGAACACAGGGTTGTACTGTAGCTGTATGGGTTGGTTGTTTTTTGAGAAGGGAAAAAATGTACAGACAGCGCCTCCACAACACTTGACGTTGAGTCTTTGTAGTGATGGATACTCCCACATGGCAGGCGTTATCGAATGTACTGGGTCAACTCCACTTGAGATGGGGACTCCAGTCATCTGCTTGTCGTCACGAGGTGTTGGCACACTACACTGAATTATGTTTAGCTCACTTAAATGTTATTTGAGTAAAAAAAAAATTGTATGTCGATCTGGGATGACATTTAAATATATCACATGACATAACGTTGCTCACGAGAATATATTAGGTATATATTATGTTGCCTTGTAGAATGACATTTAGAAAATTTCACTCTTTCTTGGGTTACAGTGACGTCGGTTCTTGCACAGTTAGTTACACTGCTTCACTGGTTCAGTTAATGGTTCTATCTGTTAGCTGCCACCTTTATATATAAGCTTTGGGTAGAGTTCCCCTTTAACTTGTCATATATATATAAATAAGTTGAAGGGTTAAGTTATAAACCGCAAAATGGTCTTTCTCCATTTTATTGGCAAAACTATATTGGTCACAGTTTATTAGTAGATGCCCCGGAAGGGGCTAGTTTATTGCGCACCCCCTTACATCCTGTGCAAGGTGAAGCCTAGAAGCGTTTACAGTGCCCATCTGGGAAGCATGCTAAGTTCATGCTTGCCTTTATGACTCATGCATTAATGGCATAAAAGCCTGAAAGGTTATAGGTTTTGTCATCAAGTTACATAAAGTGACAGAATGATGAGTGTGTGGGGGAAAAGCGTGGTAGGTCCCTAATAATGTCAAGTGCCAGGCCTGTCACTAGGAGGAGGGATATCTGGTCAGGGAGGGAAGAGGTGTTGGTAACGGCTGGGAACCTGTAGGAGGAGGTCATAGGGCAATTGAGGATTGCCACTGTTCGTCAGAACTCACGTGAAGTGTAGAAGCCTCGAGTGTACTCCAGAGCAGCCATCTATACCACATACCATCTTCTGGCTGCACTCCGTTATCCAGTGATTACGACCCAGGCTGGCGAAGCAGCAACGTTCTTCCCTTATGAGGGAAGTTCGCTTACCTATGGACATGCTGAGGAATGTCCGGCACATCTGAAGAAGGCGATCTCCGCTGCATAACGAGCAGCATTCATTGTCCGTTTCTCTGGTTGTCTTTATTCCTGATGTCACCAGACCCACAAGTTCCTTCCTCGACGAGGATTGGCATGAGAATTAGTTTGCATATATTCAGCTTGGTTCCTCCGGTCCTTGTCCTTTTGGGGCCTCCTCCGTCATGTCGACTATATCCATAGCGAATTCCAACATCCACTCGATCCCAGGAGGCTTCCCTTGCTTCCTTCTGTATTTATGCACCTTATTCACATAGTCGTCCCTTATGGTCCTTCATCAACGTTAGTGGTTTTGGTGAGCAAGCTTGATGCTCAGAAGTACTTCCGCGCTCCCCCTGGTGAAATGTTCCCGGCTCCGCGGTTAAGATGAGCGTCGGGAGTCCTCTTGGAGTATATAGCGTTTCTTTGTCAGTTTCGGTTTCAGGAAGGTCGTGTCTCTGGTAGTGATAACACCTTTCCGTGATCTTCTGTTGTTGTGTTGAGATTGTCTGACCGTAGTCCGACAAGGGCCTTTGCCTGTAGGCGGCCCGTTTGGTGGTTCCGGCTTGAGCTCTTGGAGCAGCCAGGCCAGATTTGGGATTGGGGATGGAGGTTGTCTACCTGTAGGTATGAAAGGATACTGCAGGTTTGCAAGTGTAAGCGGACCCTCGATCAGTGAACGCTTACCACCAACCCCCACTCTTGGGCGTGGTCAGTTTCGGAGTGGCGCACCCCCCGAAATGGGGTCCGCACTTACTGGGGAGGATACTTCCTAAGCTATCTGGGTGATGGGTATCGTGTGATGACCCTGAGAAGGTGGTGAATGTGGTTTGTTTGGGCCTTTGAGATTGCTACTAACTCTGTTTGTAGGGTGGAGCAGTAATTAGAAATTTTCGATCGGAGGGTCTGACCTTGGGTGTAGAAGGCCACTCCGGATCTATGATGTTTTGGTTCACCGAGCCATCTGTGAAGTATGATGTTGCATCGGCCGGTGTCTCAAGGGCTATGGGTTCCTGAGTTACTCTTTTGAGGTCCTCCTTCTGAAGGTTGGCTTTGCTATCACTTAGTTCTGTGCTGCCCTCACTTTGTAGTCGATTCATACCTTCAGTGACGTTCTACATCATCGCTGCCCCGTCTCATTTTTGACTCATTCCCTTCCATGTCCATAACTGCCAGAACAACGAGCGTGATCTGTCTTGCTCGATAAATGTCTGCAGTAACGCTTAGTATCAGCTACTACTGGTGACGTCCCATGATCGCTGATATCACACAATTGGAGATGTCACACTGACGCGTTCCATATGCACGAGTGACGTCACACAGTGCCATACGCACGAGTGACGTCACACAAACAGTGCCATACGCACGAGTGACACTCTCACGTGTGCCATACGCACGAGTGATATCCCTCAAATGCATGACGTGCCATACGCACGAGTGATGTCACACTTAACACGACCACAGAGACCCCACAATCAATGTTGGGACTCCTTACACAAACTGATGTATCATTGACCACATGTCGCCTAGAGACTAGTTGACCACCATACAGAGTAAGGAGCGCTACCTCCCTTGTGTACATATCTGTTTATCCAGTAAATAGAACCTACGAAACTCTACAGGTGTTTGTGTTCGCTCCTGTAGATAGAACTTGATACCCAGAACACGTACATAAAGTATTGTCTAATGTTAAACCCTGCTGCCATATGGCATCACAAAAATTGTGACCTACTCCCAGGTTGCTGATCAGACTTTCTGCCTCATTTGCACACAATTGTAGGGTTTCATTTGTTTCTCTTACTTTGACAACACAACATACATATATCGTTTCTCACTATTAATCTTTTTTTTTTTAATTTGTGTTTATTCATTATTATTATTATTATTATTATTATTATTATTATTATTATTATTATTATTATTATTATAATTTCGCCCCCGGGCCCTGATGGGCTAATCCCGTAAAAAACAAAATAATGTTGGTATGGCATTACTGAACACACACGTTGGCTTGTTTTGCCAATTACCTTTTCATTCCAGTTTTTGGTTACAGAAACGTGAAATTATCTTCCAAGAAAAGTCTAGTTGGTCCTGTCCGTGACAAAGCACTTTTGTACACAGAAATTGGAGAATAATTCCGTAACATTTTCTTTGTTATCTGCTTACCTTTAGCAATTTTACCTCTGTGACCTTTACTAATGGAAGCAAAATCCAGGCAAAACTGCTTTGTCTCTATTTAGTATGACGGCAAAGTTTTCTAACTTGACGGTGCATTGATGTGTCTCTAGAGAATGTGGCGGCACATTAACGTGGAACTGGAAGGTGTGACGGTACATTAACATGACACTGGAGAGTGTGACCTGCACATTAACGCGACACTGGAGAATGTGGCGGTACATTAACGAGACAATGGAGGGTGTGACGGTACATTAAAAGGACACTGAAAGGTGTGATGGTATAACAATAGTTGTGTTTTACTAACTTGTACGCATTTATCTTTTATTGGGGACCCATTATTGTTATTAAATTAGTCAGGGGAAAAATGCAAAGAGATATCTGACTGATTAAATTTACTCAACAAAAGACATGATTTCTAACTAGATATACCGTGAGGAAGGGTATTCACTACATACCCGTATGGCTACAGAAAAACATCCATCAACCATACCGCGCCTAGTGATGTTGTCGCCAGCCCATACTATATGCCCAGCCGAACTAAACCACACCCAATGTTAAACTGAGTGTACATCTGACATTATATCTTAGCTATAGAGAGTATATTCTGAGCGTTCAATCAGAGTCTGTTTTTTTTTTAAAGATTCTTTAAGTACTTTTTTCATTGATAGGCTAGTTCACAATATGAGCGCAGTTAATACAGTTCTATGGACTGAGCTATCTTCATGGCACCTTGATATCGGGAGGGGATCTGGTTACCCTTGAGGGAATAATGAATGGTGCCAATTTGGGTAATTGTCGCTTGACAGGCACTGTAAATACACAGGGCCCTAGAGGAAAGGTCACGGCCGATTTAGCTCCATGGGATTAACTGACAGTGCAATGGTTAGTGTTAGTTATGAGCAGATCTGTGCCTTTTTGAAGGCCGAGTTATTGAAGGTTAAGGACGAATATTTTAGTTAAAGGGAGTGATTGCGAGGATGAAAGAGAAAGACAAGAGCCAGGGAGAGTCTCTGTCTGATGACAACACAGGCAAGTACAGGATCGTTAGGAGAGAAACGCCCAAACTGGTGGTGAACAATGCCAACAAGGAAACGACAACAGCTGAGTGTACTAACCTTTTTAGTTTTCTTGTAGACTAATTGGATTTTAACATAGTCAGGAACAAAGCTGAAAAGGAAGGTACAAAAACCTCAATTGTTGTTGATTCCCAGGTAAGTTACCAAGATAAAGCTTTCTGTGCCCAAAATAGCAAAAAAGGATGAGAGTGTGTTTGCCAGGAACTGGTGTCATGGTCACAATGACGGCTGGCCTGTTTGAACTTGATGATTCTTATTATACTTCACATCTGCAAAACATGTGGATAACTGGTTAGTTATCTCTAGGAAGAAACGCGTTTTTTCCTCTCCGTAAGTCCTGCCCATTTGGGGAACACAGTTATCAATACGTTTATTCTACTTTTACTGGCAAGTTCAATCTCGAATTAGTTTACGTAAATCAACTTAAGTAATTCGCCAGACCCGTGTCAACTGAGGGTCATCCCGGAATGTGTAACAGTTGATTTGAATGTAATTTCTGTCATTGCGTGAGTAGCCACCTCTGGCAACTCAGGCGCATATAAACAGCTTTCCTTGACCACCTCCAAATTTATCTCAGGTATGATAGCGAGTGATCCCCGCCGATATAGTCATTCAGTTAAACTTAGTCAATTTAGTGAATATCAGTGTTCATGTTGTAACAGTGAAATTGTCATTTACCCAGTGTAAGAATTACTATAACGTAAATGTCGTCTGTCGTTGCTAGACGAGAGATTGTTTGTGATTGAGTCATCATCATCCTTCCTTGACGCTCTGCAATTTATCTCAGATCCAGTGTGCGGGTTATTTTGAAAACCCCACCGGTTGCCCTGGGTCGGTCGATTCCTAACAGTTAGCTGTAGTGGACTGTAAGGGCGGAAACGATCCTCTGGCTGGTTACCGCTGCTAACTCGCTCGTTTGCTGGTGCAGACGACACTTGGGGTGGTTGGACGGAGGTGAGAACGGCAGCGACTATCTCCGCCACCGGCAGATTGAACCCAGCCGCCATACCGTCAGTATCTAGCTACCCTGCTGTCCGTCAAATTCTGGCTGTGATCTCATCATAGGTCCTGGACTCGTGGGCTGTGTTCCCAGACCTTCACCTATCAACTGCCAACTCTCTGGTCATCTACCACTACCGCATACCACGACCATCAGTTCATCACATTCTTCGGTGCCCCGGTGTTCTCCTGCCTTTTCAAGACGTCGCTGAGTGTGGAGTCGAAGTGGACGTTTCGTTACCCTGAGTGTGCATCACCGTGTTCCAGAACCTTCCCCCAGGGCCACTGCCGTAGGAAAATATTTGTTCATGGTTTGATTCTATAATTGTTTGATTCTATTAATTGCTGACTTCCCTGTATTGTTCGATTCTATCAATTGTTGACTCCATTTAATTGTTTGAATCCATTAATTGCTGACTCCCATTATTTGTTTGATTCCTTTAAGTGTTTGCTTCCTTTAATTGTTTGACTCCCGTAATTATTTGATGTTTGTTGAGTGGTGTCAGAGTTTTGTGTTATATTTTTATAGTAAAGAGATGCCAATCTCAAACGGTTGTTTGTTATTCCTCAGAAAGCCATGGTCCTTGACTTTCCTTTATTAAGATCCTGATTAGCCTGGTAAGGGATTTCTATCCCTAAGTCCCAGGCCTTTACATGGACGATGTCGCTGATTCGGCATGATTAAAACTGCTCCAGTCCGCCCCGTGGGACTTAAACCCCAGACTAAAACCGACCACAACAACGGTGTTCATTTGTTGAGACGCCAGTGTTCGACCCTGGGACACTCCGTACAGTTATATGGTCCACGGTGTTTGTTATGTATGATTGGGGATGATTATCAGGAATATAATTAACATATGTTGGATAGTGAACCCATGTAAAATTGTTAGTATCACTAATAATGTGTTGTGTTGTGAGTGCATTTTCAATATGCACTACCAACAGTTCTAGTGAAGGGACCATATGTAAGTTTGTCATATATGTAATGAAATGTATCACCAGTAATGTGTGAGAAGTAAGAGTATCCACTTGGAATGGCAGATAAGTAAAGCCAAGGAGTTGATCCTTGTAGCTGTATGTTAATGTATTGTACCACCAGTAATGTTGTAGAAGCAAGAGTAAGTGAAATTGCAGATGAGTAAACATAAGAACATAAGAACATAAGAAAATAAGGAGTCTGCAATAAGCCAAGGAGTTGGACCTTGAAATTGTATGTTAATGACATCTTTTATCTAATTTAATTTCATATGAATAAACCATTTCTTAGAGCATATTAGGGGTATTCTTTTCCCTCAGTATTCACCGTTTTTTCTGCCCAATGACTTGATACCAGAATTACAGTACTCATGTGCCCTAACCCTCGCCATGCTACCAAAGCAACTGAGGTTATGAAGTAACCATGAAATGAAATATTTAGACAGAACAAATGAAGGAAATAAGACAGAAAGAAGTATGAATTAAGAATATAAGGGAGGAAGAAAATCCCCGTCCTGATAATAGTGGCAGAGTCCCGCCGCCCTTAATGGTGGCAGAGAGCATCCCCGCCCTTATAATGGTTAGCAGCGGTGTAATGTAATTTACATGGTATCTAGTTGGGAGAAATAACTGTGATACTGTGGGTATTTTTTTTTAAGGGTGATTTGTATTAACCATTTCTCTGTACAGGTACCTAATAACCATTTCACTGTAACTAAAGAATATTTCAGATTGCCAATAAATGGTTCCGTATTTTTCCAGTGTACAGTATGGTATGTAATTCTGTGCTAATTAAGTAGGAACTTAATTATTTTCTTGAGTACTAATTTTGTTTAGTGGAAACAAGAGTTCAGGAAATGTACAAAAAAAAATTCTGTGGTTTTGCGGAGAAATTGCAATAACAGTTCTAGGTAAATACTTTACTTGAAGTTAGGTTAGAACAATTGCCTCAAGGAAATTAGAAATCTTTTTAAAGTAATGTGTACAGTACTTGTAATGCTGTTGTGTGGAAACGTGTAATGTTCAGAGTATTGATGAGTGTCTGAAAAACAAAGGTCAGCTACCTAACTTATATCTTTTTTATTCTTTTTGTGAAATCTCAGAAAAGTGTTTGTTGTATACCAAGGTAATATTTTTGGGTGCCTTCCTACACTGATACCATAGCAACTGTTGTGACCACTCGAGTTAATACTTTGATATTTACAGACAATGAGCGAGCAGTGAACATCTGCCGTGATAAGTGTTGTGGGCAATGTTCATTTCTGAGTGTCACCGGAGGGCCATAATTGTACTAAGGTTATGTAACTTAGTGTTATTTGAAATTGTGACTTATATTGGATGTATTTGTTGTGGTTTCAATTGGAAGTGTTTTAGTTCACAGTTGACATCAGTTTGGACAAGTCAATTTATTGGTATAACACGAGTTTAGTGTATATTTCCGAGTATATTGTTTTTAGTGTTGTTTCTATTAGCTTATGATTTTAGTGCAAAGGGCATTAGTTTCTAGCAGTGTAGACTTACAGGCATGGTCAGTAAGTGTGTTTTATGATGACTTGAGATCTAATACATGTCTAATTTCAGCAACTGCATTGATGGGTTGAGGACTCTGTGGTGATATAGACATCTATAAAAGAACGCAATCTTTGAAAATGGATTGTTGAAAATACATGTAAGGACCCCCAATTGTGAGTACAACAGAGTACATTGTGAAGTGATAACAGTATTAAAATCATTGCAATTGAAAAGACAGTGAATACTTGTTGAGTACCGAGGGGACAGTCTCGTAAAGTATTATAAATATTTTTTTTTGTGAGCATCACTCTCATTAATGGAAATGTCTATGGTTCTCTTTAAAGTTGGTTGATTTTCTAGAGTACAGTGTAATTCGGGAAGAGTTCATACAGTGTTGCACCATACAGAGATTGTCAATAGTAAGTACCTTTGCCTTGAGTATGCACAGTAAGTTTGTCTTGAAAAGTGACAAAAGAGTACAGTGATGTTTTCCTCTTGTATTTATCAGTGAAGCCCGAAGTAAAAGTTCACATATCAAGTATTATCACTAGGAGGGGTGAGTAATAATTTGAGCAGTATTTCAAATGTTTTTGTGTATTAGAAGGTCAGTTAGTGAGTAATCCGATTGTATTTGAAGGTGTGCACTGTGCCCGTGTTGTGTAGTTACAGTGAGTTGTTGTGACCTCCAGGCATGATGGCCGTCACAAGGGGACAGTTCAGGGCAGCCGGCTCTGAACTGGTGTCCGATAAGTTGATGTGCACAGTGGAAAAGTATGTGGGTGGAGACATATTCATTCATAGGAATGACACCCAAGTCTCACCCATCAGTGGTTTCATCAGGTGAATGGCCTGATGGACTGGGAGGTGGGGAAGGGAAGAAGAGTAAGGAATGCCTCTCTTATTAGTTATGTGAGACACTGGCATCAGTGTTGCCGAGATATCTTTAAAGGGTTGTAGACCTTTAAACTGGACTGCATTGGTTGTTGATGTGCATGGTGAAGAGTGATGTTTTGCATATTTGTGTTGCAATTTAGAAATACAACTGGAAAGTGAGAGAATGTGTTGTTGCTGAAGGTTCCAAGTGTTCCCTGAAGAATGCAGTGATGGGTAGGGAAACACCGGGTAACACTAAAGTCCATTTATTTGGATAGGAGAAATACAAGTGGTGACTTGCGTGTGCCATGCACGGCCCACGAAGTCAGACTGAGACTGCCTTGCCATATGGCATCCTCGGGGCAATGTTGCCACATAACACGTGCAGTGTTACCACGTAATTATATACATAAATGCTACTCGGCACAGTAGCTTATTTACAAGGTTGCTACTTGGCACAGTAGCATACATACATAAACTACATCTCCCTCCCCCCCTCACGCTCATAGTCATTGTCTTGAGCTGACTTCTTAGTCATAAGTCGCTCCGAGCGTCGAGGTGCACTGTGGGACGGATCCTCGGTCAGGGGGCCAGCAGCAGGGGGTGGGACTGGCCGGAGGAAGCGGCGGTTCCTCCACCAGACACGGCCGCTCGGCATCCTAACCTTGTAGTCCCGCGACCGGCAGACGCCCATCATTATGCCCACCTTGTCCCAACATGTCGTCGTTGGGTCCTGGACGCGGACAAGGGCACCAATCTCCAGTGGCTGAAGAGGGCGGGCACGGTTGTCATACCGAGCCTTGGCGTCCTGGGCACGTGAAGCGGCGCGGCGGTCACAGCTCTCGGCTCTGGTCTGCCACTCCTTCGCAAAGGCCTTGGCGTGTGCAGGAACGCAAGAGCGGAGAGGGTGACCATACAGGATCTGGGCAGGGGAGCGTCCTGTGTGGGTGGGAGTGGATGCGGGTTCTGGGCAGCTCTGTGCTGCAGTGCCAGGCGCGTCGCTCATTGACTCACGCACCCTGCTGGCGGTGTACCGAGCGGCTGGGATCTGCTCGGGAAAGTCTCTGGGCACCACGCCTATCTCCTTGCAGTGCTCCCACGACAACAAGAGTGTAGCGACAGTAGGCTGCACGTCGATCCATCCGTGACACGACCTGTCGCCGTAAGTGATCTCCGCTTGAAAGGAGCCCACAGCGTCCGGCATCTGGGAACCGTCCGCATTGTAGTACAGCAGCTGCGGCGGTGGTCCCAGGCCGCGTTTGGTGAGGCCTAGTTTCTGGAGGTGCTTCAGGCCTATCACCGTAGTATCAGCGCCGATGTCCGGTATCACCTCGATGTGACCCGACACATCACTGTGTGTGACGACGACGCGGATTGTAGGGGAAGGGGTAGCCCTGGGGCGTGTGGTCGAGTCCACCTTTCTGATGTGACTCAGCTGCTGCTTGGGGCTGCGTGGGCCATCTGAAGGGGGCTGTGAGCGAACCACCCCGAGGGAAGTGCGCTGCTTTCCTCCTCGTCTCGGGTCTTTGGGCTTGGGTTGGCGGCAGCACTTGTCGTAGTGTCCATAGCGACCGCAGGCCTGACACTTGTGGCTTCGTGCAGGGCACCTGTCTGTGTTAGACCAGTGGCCCTTACGGTCACATCCACGACACAGTGCGTCGGCGGCCGGGCATGTCTTGGGGCCATGCTGCTTTCCACAGTTGCCACAGGAAGCACTAGGCGGAGGCGTGGAAGAACGTGCGGCAGCCTTCACGTTGTTGGCCGCCTTCTTACCCTTCTTGTACCGAGAGATTGCTCTCACAGCAGGAGGGGCCCGTAAGGCAGAGGTGGCGGACATGGTGGCCTCGTACGACCGACATTCAGTCACTACCACCTGGAGTGTGGAGGAAGCGTCCAGGGGGATGAGTCGCTGCACCAACTCTTCTTGCCTGACACCTGTCAAGATCCCGTGCTTGATCCAGGCTTCCTCACATTCCCGGCTGTGCGCCTTGCAGACGTCGATCTCCTCCAACAAACTCTTCAAGCGTACAAAAAAGTCGTCAAAGGATTCGTTCTCCGCCTGCTTGCAGCTGGCGAAGGCGCGGCGACGCAAGGCCTCGTTATTCCGACCTTTAACGTGCTCCTGTAAAAGGTCGAGCACATCCGTCACTGAAGAGGTAGAATCGGGAGGCACTTGCAACGTGTGCTCCAAAACTCTTTGGGTCTCCAGCGACAAACACATCCGCAGTTGGATGAGCTGTTTGTTTGGAGGCATGCTGTCAAGGTCCACCATCGTGGAGTAATCTGTCCAACGCCGCCTCCACTCACGAAAAAGCTGAAACGTGACGTCTGGTGAGAGGGCGGGTGGGGGTTGAACCGATGCCTTGGGAACTGATGGAGTAGCAAGAGTACCTGGAGGACGCTGGTGTGGTAGAGGAGGGAGGGTACTGGAACCTTGGTGCGCGAGTGAGGGAGGGTGAGTTAGCGCCAGGGTCACCTGCGTGCTCCGTGGGTACCACAAAAAACAGGCCAATGCTCAACTCTCAGCTCTAGACACACTGATGCACTGACACTAACACTGCTACCGTCACTAAAACGCACTGTGACGAAGCAACGCTGCACGTCGCAGCCAAACACAACGCAACACAACACAGCACACACTAAGAGTCACATGCACATCGTCGGCAGTAGCACATCGCCGGCTAACTGTCCATTGTTCACACACTTGTAAGCCCACAGATCCTACTCACTGCGCCATGAAGGTTCCAAGTGTTCCCTGAAGAATGCAGTGATGGGTAGGGAAACACCGGGTAACACTGAAGTCATTTATTCGGATAGGAGAAATACAAGTGGTGACTAGCGTGTGCCATGCACGGCCCACGAAGTCAGACTGAGACTGCCTTGCCATATGGCAGCCTCGGGGCATGTTGCCACATAACACTTGCAGTGTTGCCACGTAATTATATACATAGATGCTACTCGGCACAGTAGCTTATATACAAGGTTGCTACTCGGCACAATAGCTTAGATTCATAACCTACAGCAGGTACACCACCTGAAGTCAAGTATCGATGGCTGGGCGAGGCGGAAGAGAAATACCCAGACGTGGAACTTCAGTTCAGAGTCAATACACAAGATCATGTTCTGCTTGGAAATGACCCGACAATCATACAACATTTTCTCTCCAATAGCATAATGGGAATAACCAAGGAAAAACCATCCCAACCATCGAGCAACAAAACCGTCATAATTATAGAGCTCCACCCCTGAAACACTAGAAACTCATCCCTACATCAGAAGGACGAGGTGACTCATGGGCAAGAACGCTGCCATTGCAGACTGGGTTGGCTCGAGGAACCCACCCAACCCTTCGAGTCCGTGGTACCTATCGGACTCTGAAGGTAACTTTCTATCAGCCTCCTACCCGGAGGTGTTACGTGTGTCAACATTGGGGGTATGTGACCCGAGAATGCCCCTCTACCAAGCCGTGGTGTGGTCTCTGCTCACGATAACATGCTACACAGGTTTGCAGAGACACAGTTGCTCAAAGGGGAGCCATTCAACAGAGGTATAGAAGCTGTGAAACATAGTCCAGCAGCCAAACTATAGATTTATGCTGAACCCGGATTTGAGGTCCACTCAATGCCGGGTTCCACTTTGTCACTCTTGGGGAAATGAGATATTCAAGATGACGTCCAAGATGGCCGCCGAATACATAAAGTTTGATATTTCAACCCCTAAGCATCATAGAACAACTATTTTTTGGTTGATTTTTTTTGGTTTTCAAGGTTCAAGAAATGCAATAAAAATAGTTTGAAATCTGTTTCTGGAATATAAATACGTATTTAAGATGGCATCCAAAACACCTGCCATATATACCTTGTTTTCTTTTTCAAACTTCAAAGCAACATACTGTATATTGGCATTATTTTTGCTTACTGATATTCTTTAAAATATATACATTAATATTCTTCTTCTTCTATTAATAGCATATATAATAACTTAGCAAATATTTGATATTATGTATTTGATATTTTGGCATCATACTTAAGCAGTCAGCTTTGAAGTGCTGGGCCTACAGTCTACATATATGCAGTCGGCTCATTCAAGATGTTGCATCTTTGAAGGAGAACAAAACCAACCAAGGCTGTGTCACCATTCATATGGAGGACATACCAGCACGTAAAGCGACTGATGTTGTTGATCGAGAAAATCTCAGACACAAGCTTGCCACAACTATAGCACATGTGGCAAGAGGAGGACAACACTGAACACAGCTATAGCCCATGTGGCAAGAGGAGGACAAAACAAAACAAAACACAACTATAACACTTGTGGCAAGAGGAGGATAACACTGAACACAACTATAGCACATGTGGCAAGATGAGGACAACACTGAACACAAATATAACACTTGTGGCAAGAGGAGGACAACACTGAACACAACTATAACACATGTGGCAAGAGGAGGATAACACTGAACACAACTATAACACTTGTGGCTGACAACCTGTGGCAAGAGAAGGACAACACTGAACACAACTATAGCACATGTGGCAAGAGGAGGACAACACTGAACACAACTATAACACTTGTGGCAAGAGAAGGACAACACTGAACACAACTATAGCACATGTGGCAAGAGGAGGACAACACTGAACACAACTATAACACTTGTGGCAAGAGAAGGACAACACTGAACACAACTATAGCACATGTGTGGCACAGAGGAGGACAACACTGAACACAAATATAACACTTGTGGCAAGAGGAGGACAACACTGAACACAACTATAACGCATGTGGCAAGAGGAGGATAACACTGAACACAACTATAACACTTGTGGCAAGAGGAGGACAACACTGAACACAACTATAGCACATGTGGCAAGAGGAGGACAACACTGAACACAACTGTAACACTTGTGGCAAGAAAAGAACAACACTGAACACAACTATAGCACATATGGCAAGAGGAGGACAACACTGAACACAACTATAACACTTGTGGCAAGAGGAGGACAACACTGAACACAACTATAACACTTGTGGCAAGAGGAGTACAACACTGAACATAACTATAACACTTGTGGCAAGAGGAGGACAACATTGAACACAACCAATACATTTATGGCAGGACAGGAGGAGGACAACACTGAGCACAACTACAACATTTGTGGCTGGAGGAGGACAAAACTGAGCAAAAATACTACACTTGAAGCAGGACACGATGGAGATAACACTGACAAAACTGCAACACTTGTGGCTGGACAGAAGGGCCACACTGAGCACAACTACAACACTTTCTGCAGGACAGGATGAAGACAACACTGAACATAACTACAACACTTGTGACAGGAGGAAGCCAACACTGAACACAACGACATCTTTTGTGGTAGGATTTGAGAAAGACAACGTCGAACAAAAATTATTACACTTGTAGCAGGAGAAGAGGAGGACAACACTGAAGACAACTATAATAATTTGCAAGAGGAGGACAAAACTGAAAACATATACCACACTTGTAGCAGGACGAGAAAACAATGCTGAACACAATTACATCACTTGTGGCAGGAGGAAAACAACACTGAACACAACTACAATACTTGTAGTATTAGAAATATAATACTACTACACTTGTGGAAGGATAGGAGGAAAACCATCCTGTAGACAACATATACAGGTGTGGTTATTTATACGAGTATAAATAATAATAAAATAAGGTCATGCTACTTTTATTTTATTATCCATCAAACGCTAATCAGCCGGTGCAGTGACCTATTTATTGTTGTGACACTTTTATATTAATTGTGTCTCTCATAAGTTAGTCATACTCCCATCATGTCACCAATTGTAGGAATCAAGCCAAAGTTACATGCAGTAGACCGTATAATAAGGCATTTCTCACATTTATGCTTATTTTTCTGGCTACCATTCTGAAGGACAATGCAGCTTGGAGGATTCTGATATCGTTGTGATCCTCAGCCGCCAAAACACACTCTGCACTATGTCATGATTTCCTCATAATGATGTAACCGATTATGTCAAATAATGTAAAACTTGATAGTAACTTGTTTCGTGAATTTATCAACAGAACAATGGCACCCTTCCCTAGTCCTTATTAAGAAATGGAAGTATCAGAGTTCCATTGTTAAACTGCGAGGGTGCTTGTTTGTGTGTGTGTGTGTGTGTAGTTGAGGGAGAGGATGGCTGGGTAGGAGACCCGTCGTCCAATAAGGGTGGGTGGACTTTTCCACCTAGCTTGACTGGTGTGAGACATTTCTTCCGGGACTGTACATGTTCTGGCTTAAATAATGGTGGGAATATGTTTTGGCTTAAATAGTGGTGGGAATATGTTTCAGCTTAAAATAATGAGTGCATGCTCCAACTTAAATAATGAGTATATGCTGCAGCTTAATGGAAATGAGCTCCAGCTTAAACAATGGTTGGTATATGCTCAATCTTAAATAATGAGAAAATGCTTTTGTTTAAATAATTGTGGGCATATTCTTGTCTTAAATAATGGTGGGAATATGATTCGGCTAAGATAATTGGTATTTGCTCTGGGTTAAATAATGGATATAATATCACAACCCCATGTCTCCCCCAAGCATACACCCAAAGACACAGAGCTGGACACGAGTGATATACTGCTATGGTTAGCTTTATGTAGGGTATACTTCATGAGTTACTCTTAAGGTATTCCCCAATATTCACTCATGGCTGAAGAATAACTTCCAGGGTAAGATGGACCAACAGAAACACTTAGGAAAATCTACCTTTTTGTACATATATTTAGCCATAAAAGGTAAAAGACATAATATAAATGCACTTCCTACCTAAATTGGGAGTTCAGCATAAGCACCACTAACTCCCATGTAACATTCCCTAGGAAAGGATTTACAAACCTTAGCCACATGGTGGCTCAGAGAAAGAGAGGGAAGGGCAGAAACAGACATCTCTAGCCAGAACCAAGCCAAACATAAGACAAGGCAGTAGCAGAGGCAGAGACCTCTACACTCAGGCAATGCTAGTGTACTGATCCAGGACTGCTCAGTAAGCTCCACCCATATGTGCATGCACCTATGAATGACATTTATTTCACAGGCTTACATATACTACACCACAAGGTTTGAACCAAGGCTATAATGAGAGGAGAGGAATATTTATGAATCACAGTGAGGGGATAATATAAGCTAAAATAAATGTTATAACCGTGAGAACACAGCATAACAAAATTGACTACTTGGCAACCCACGGCCTCACCCATCCGGTGAAAGGTTCATAACCATGCCTTTCTTGTTAAACCTATCAAGTGCAGTGAAATCTAACCACGTTCTGGCTGGGCGCCACGTTTTTGGAAGAATGACATAATAACATAGGAAATCCCTCACAATATGAATAGTGAGAAGGCATGGCCCACATATAATATATAAATATAAATATAAATATTAATAATAAGCACGTTCCAGTGATAATATGCTACAGCATAAATAAAGGTGGGTATATGTTTTGGCTTAAATAATGGGTATATATTGCAGCTTTAATAATGAAGAAAATATATTAATGAATTGGCAACTCAAATACAACGATGGCTACCACAAGATTCCAGACGATTTTTGTTTTCATCATTAAAGCAAATATGCAAACATTTGGAAAGTTCTCATCCTCTAAAATAATGGTGAATATTTTATTATTATAAAAATTCTACCTTTGGAGTGTTTAATATTTATCCTGACAGTGATACAGCAGATAATTATTGATCCACTCATCAAAATCACTTTTACATACAACTTACTTTACCAAGTATTGCAAGGTAAAAATGCCAGTACAAGACCCAGGATGGGATCGCTGGATCTTTGGCTGACTGTACGTGTTACTGACCCGGGGAAATACCCAAAGAAAGGTGACATCAAGATAAAAAAAAAACAGAGAAAATGACTTTAAGGTAAGAAAGCCATAGAAAAGTGGCATCCAGGTGAGAGATCCAGTGAAAGGTGACATCCAGGTGAGAGATCCAGTGAAAGGTGACATCCAGGTGAGAGATACAGTGAAAGATGACATCCATATGAGAAAGTCAGAGAAAGGTGGCATCCAGGTGAGAAAGTCAGAGAAATGTGACATCCAAGAGAAAAGGCCAGAGAAAGGTGACATCCAGGTGAGAGATCCAGTTAAAGATGACATCTAGGTGAGAGATCCAGTGAAACCTGACATCCATGTGAGAAAGTCAGAGAAAGGTGACATCCAGGTGAGAAAGTTAGAGAAATGTGATATCGAGGAGAAAAAGCCACAGAAAGGTGACATCCAGGTGAGAATGTAAGAGAAATATGATATCGAGGAGAAAAAGCCACAGAAAGGTGACATCCAGGTGAGAAAGCCAAAGAAAGATGAGAAGGTTAAGCACATCATGACGAGAGAGATGTCACTAAGATGGAGGAAAGGGAGAGAAGGAAAGAGCAAGGCAGAATAAAGAGTGTGAGAAGAGAATGGTTGAAGAAGAGAAAGGAGAGAGAAGAGCATAGGTGGAAGAGACAAGCCGGAGAAGAAAGAACAGAAACGACAGAAAAATAAGGTAATAAATGAAAGAAGGAGAGAGAGAGAGAGAGAGAGAGAGAGAGAGAGAGAGAGAGAGAGAGAGATAAGACGTATAATAAAAGGGAAACGTGTTGACATTAATGTTGACGAAAGAATAGAAACAAAAACAAAACAAAGTGAATAAGAGAAATACACTAATTGTAAACAAACACCAAACACCAATAAAAATTGTAGATAACTGGGAAAAAGTTGTGGGGAAACGGAGGAAAAGAGCAAAGGCAAACAAAAAAAGTATTACATATAACTCCAAAACAGAAACAGAGATTCCTCGTGTCGTGTCGAGATGTAAACAACAATATGGTAAGTAAACAACAATAAACGAGGGCAGGAATAAAGGAAGAGGGAATAAATAAATATAAGACAAAGTATTGACGACTACTGGGGTAACAGTCTACAACTTCTATTGATCATTTATGAACAACAACAACAACAAAGAAACGATAGGGAAATGGAATAAGATGGGTAAACAATACAGAAAAGTAAACACTAACAACAGAGGAAAGAAAAGATGAATGGAACAATAAGTGTAAAAATGAGAGGGTAAACAATAGGTAAGTGTGTAAACAAGTGGAAATACAAGAGTTGGTGGATCCAGAGACCGTCAGGGTAATGTATTGTCACATCCTCTAGTATCACGTTAAGCTACCGTCACACCCTCCAGTTCCACGTTAATGTACCCTCACACCCACTCATGTCACGTTAATGTACCGGCACAGCCTCCAGTGTCACGTTAATGTACCGTCACACCCTCTCGTGCCACGTTTAAGTACCCTCACACCCTCCAATGTCAGTAAAATGTACCGTCACACCCTCCAATGTCAGTAAAATGCACCGTCACACCCTTCAGTGTCACGTTAATCTACCGCCACACCCTCTAGTGTCAGGTTAATGTACCGTCACACCCTCCAGTATCACATTAATGTACCGGCACACCATCCAGTGTCACGTTAATGTACCGTCACACCCTCCAGTATCACGTTAATGTACCGCCACACCCTCCAGTGTCAAATTAATATACCGCCACACTCTTTAGTGTCACTTTAATGTACTGTACCGTCACACCCTCCAGTGTCACGTTATTAAACCGTCACAATACGGATTCACGTTAATGTACTGTTACACCCCCAGTGTCATATTAATGTTCCGTTACATTCTTTAGTGTCAATTTAATGTACTGTACCGTCACACCCACCAGTGTCACGTTAATATACCGTCACACTCTTCAGTATCATGTTAATGTACTGCCACACCCTTCAGTGTCACGTTAATGTACCGCCACACCCTTCAGTGTCGTCTTAATGTACCGTCACACCCTTCAGTGTCGTCTTAATGTACCGTCACACCCTCCAGTGTCGTCTTAATATACCGTCACACTCTCCAGTGTCGTCTTAATATACCGTCACACCCCCCAGTGTCGTCTTAATATACCGTCACACCCTCCAGTTTCGTCTTAATGTACCGTTACCCCCTCCAGTGTCGTCTTAATGTACAGTCACACCCTCCAGTGTCGTTTTAATATACCGTCACACCCTCCAGTGTCGTCTTAATATACCGTCACACCCTCCAGTGTCGTCTTAATATACCGTCACACCCTCCAGTGTCGTCTTAATGTACCGCCACACCCTCCAGTTTCGTCTTAATATACCGTCACACCCTCCAGTTTCGTCTTACTGTACCGTCACTGTACTGTACATACTCAGGAAACAGGAAACAGAAATATTCACATAATATCCTGATATTATATACACTAAAATGTTACTTCATCTTATTCCAGACTCTGTAAAGATCCACAGTGTCATGAATTATAGGGCTGTATTTTTCTAATATATTTATACACTCAAATATTTGATATCAACCAACACTGTCACCATTACTTTCTTCATCTTCCTCATTAACATCAAGAGTTGTCATGGTTCTTTCATTGTGGCACACATTTTCTGCATGACAACAACAAAACATGGAGCATGATAACATGACAGCAACACAACTACATCGAGCAGATGAACATGGCCGATTGGCTGAACAGCTGCACTTGATCAGTTTCTGGATAATGTCTCGTACTGGTGACACATCTTAAGGCAATGGAACTGGAAGCAGAAGATTGGACGACTGATCACCTGACCATCCGTACTACCTTGGGTCATGATTCGGTGGACCAACTTTTAAGGCTGCTCTCCAAATCATGGTCTGGTAGTGCGTCCTAAGCACATGTAGTTCAAATGCTGCAGTTGTTGGAGGAAAGCATCTCAGCTCAGGAGCTGAAGTCAGCCTTTTGATGGACATTTTGGATGTCCAAACATTAAATCGTACAGTAGACCTTCGAGTCATAACATGCTGCTAGAAATCTGGTGGCTTGAGAGACAACCTCTGTTATCTCAACAACAATTCTCCCAAGATTGTCAAGACGATGACCAGATTTCAATGTCTGTATGGCGGTAACCTTGTCAATACCCTACTGTAGAGATGAGCGACAGTGTCACACCCATAAAGAGCGTGTGCTGCCTTCATGTCATCAACAAGATCCCTCTGCTTTTCAACTGTGGCCTTGATGCCAATGATTGATCTTGAAGGACTAGTCACCTCCATGAATATCTTGCAGGTTAATTTCTGTGATAGGTAGTAGTGCATCAGCACTACTTTGATCAATCAACACCACTTGACGTAAGAACAACCCCTGTTTTGCTATATTCACATCCGCTTCTTCGTGAAGCGTTTCCATGTCTGATTTATACATGACATTACCCAACTGAATATCTTTGGGCACTGAATCTCGGCCAGCAGTGATGAGCTTTCTACCTTTCTGTGGAAGAAGCTCGGCAATCTCCTGTAGATACTGACCGACAAGATCTATCAGTTTCACTTTATTCTCTTTGACTGTTAGCACATCCTTCTGAGGGGGTAGTTGTGTGTTCAGGGTCAGCTGATTGAATTGAAACATTGAATTGAAACAGTTTATTTACCCAGAAAAATACAGATACAGAGTGGATAATAATAACAATATTAACATGGCTGAGCCAGTTGAGAACCTGAGCTCTCTTTGAGGCACCTGATATATACTATACTGTTTGGGTAGTGCCTGTCAAAGATGAGATATACATCAGTCTTCTGCAATATGTTGCTGATGTATGCAATCATGCTCTTGATGAAGTTTTCAAGTGTATCCCTGGAAGACCATGATATGATTCATCTACCACAGTTTCTTCTGCTTGTTCAACGAAACGAGAAGACAGTTCCACTCCCAACCTTTTCTTCAAGGTGGCCTCTCTCTTCGCTGTCCGCATGTCAAGTTTGTCTTCAAATAAGGAAGGTGGCACTGGCGATAATTCATACTGAAGAACATATTTGATACTGATGTCATGAACTTGCTGCAGACACAGTATTCTTGAAAAAGTTCTTGCCAATTTCAACAGATAGGTCCACATTAACGACTTTTAAGGCAATCCGTCCTGTAGCAATGTTAGTTATATCTTGGCATTGTAGGTCTGCATAGATGGATGGATGCATGTGGCAAGCTTGTGTCTGAGATTTTCTCGATCAACAACATCAGTCGCTTTACGTGCTGGTATGTCCTCCATATGAATGGTGACACAGCCTTGGTTGGTTTTGTTCTCCTTCAAAGATGCAACATCTTGAATGAGCCGACTGCATATATGTAGACTGTAGGCCCAGCACTTCAAAGCTGACTGCTTAAGTATGATGCCAAAATATCAAATACATAATATCAAATATTTGCTAAGTTATTATATATGCTATTAATAGAAGAAGAAGAAGAATATTAATGTATATATTTTAAAGAATATCAGTAAGCAAAAATAATGCCAATATACAGTATGTTGCTTTGAAGTATGAAAAAGAAAACAAGGTATATATGGCAGGTGTTTTGGACGCTATCTTAAATACGTATTTATATTCCAGAAACAGATTTCAAACTATTTTTATTGCATTTCTTGACCTTGAAAACCAAAAAAATCAACCAAAAAATAGTTGTTCTATGGTGATTAGGGGTTGAAATATCAAAATTTATGTATTCGGCGGCCATCTTGGACGTCATCTTGAATATCTCATTTCCCCAAGAGTGACAAAGTGGCACCCGCAGATTTGGATTCAGCACCCTCAAATTATGTATAATTAGTCAAAAAAACATTGAGTGGACATCAAATCCAGGTTCAGCATAAATCTATAGTTTGGCTGCTGGACTATGTTTCACAGCTTCTATACCTCTGTTGAATGGCTCCCCTTTGAGCAACTGTGTCTCTGCAAATCTGTGTAGCATGTTATCGTGAGCAGAGACCACACCACGGCTTGGTAGAGGGGCATTCTCGGGTCACATACCCCCAATGTTGACACACGTAACACCTCCGGGTAGGAGGCTGATAGAAAGTTACCTTCAGAGTCCGATAGGTACCACGGACTCGAAGGGTTAGGTGGGTTCCTCGAGCCAACCCAGTCTGCAATGGCAGCGTTCTTGCCCATGAGTCACCTCGTCCTTCTGATGTAGGGATGAGTTTCTAGTATTTCAGGGGTGGAGCTCTATAATTATGACGGTTTTGTTGCTCGATGGTTGGGATGGTTTTTCCTTGGTTATTCCCATTATGTTATTAGAGAGAAAATGTTGTATGATTGTCGGGTCATTTCCAAGCAGAACATGATCTTGTGTATTGACTCTGAACTGAAGTTCCACGTCTGGGTATTTCTCTTCCGCCTCGCCCAGCCATCGATACTTGACTTCAGGTGGTGTACCTGCTGTAGGTTATGAATCTAAGCTACTGTGCCGAGTAGCAACCTTGTATATAAGCTACTGTGCCGAGTAGCATCTATGTATATAATTACGTGGCAACACTGCAAGTGTTATGTGGCAACATGCCCCGAGGCTGCCATATGGCAAGGCAGTCTCAGTCTGACTTCGTGGGCCGTGCATGGCACACGCTAGTCACCACTTGTATTTCTCCTATCCGAATAAATGGACTTCAGTGTTACCCGGTGTTTCCCTACCCATCACTGCATTCTTCAGGGAACACTTGGAACCTTCATGGCGCAGTGAGTAGGATCTGTGGACTTACAAGTGTGTGAACAATGGACAGTTAGCCGGCGATGTGCTACTGCCGGCGATGTGCATGTGACTCTTAGTGTGTGCTGTGTTGTGTTGCGTTGTGTTTCGTTGCGACGTGCAGCGTTGCTTCGTCACAGTGCGTTTTAGTGACGGTAGCAGTGTTAGTGTCAGTGCATCAGTGTGTCTAGAGCTGAGAGTTGAGCATTGGCCTGTTTTTTGTGGTACCCACGGAGCATGCAGGTGTACACCCTTCTCGTGTGACATCGGGGGAGGCACTTACGTTCTCACCCCCGCGGCGGCTGTAGCCACCGGCATTAAGGCCACCACGAAGTGCTCTCTCAGACACACACACACGCACGCACTCACTCACGGACAGAACAGTGGACTCTATGCGTTATTTCTGCGCTGTTTATGTCATATATATGTGGTCCGAGCTGATGAGGCGCCACTTTATATACTATACAGCGCAGTCCACGCACACACTAAGATGGGCGGTAAGAAGGGACAACGTCAAGATGGGAGACACGACTCCCCACCACCTTCTCCTCTACCGGGCACAGATGGAGTTTCTGCGTCCACCGCCCCTCATCCTTCACCTACAGAGACGGACATTGCAACAATTCTGAGATGGATGGATCACAGAGACGAGCGACGCAGAGAGATGGAACTTCAGACGGAGAGGTATGAAGAGAGGGGAAAAGGCTCGCTTTGATGCAATATTGGCGACCCTGGCGCTAACTCACCCTCCCTCACACGCGCACCAAGGCGCCAGTACCCTCCCTCCTCCACCACACCAGCGTCCTCCAGGTACTCTTGCTACTCCAACAGCTCCCAAGGCATCGGTTCAACCCCCACCCGCCCTCTCACCAGACGTCACGTTTCAGCTTTTTCGTGAGTGGAGGCGGCGTTGGACAGATTACTCCATGATGGTGGACCTTGACAGCATGCCTTCAAACAAACAGCTCATCCAACTGCGGATGTGTTTGTCGCTGGAGACCCAGAGAGTTTTGGAGCACACGTTGCAAGTGCCTCCCGATTCTACCTCTTCAGTGACGGATGTGCTCGACCTTTTACAGGAGCACGTTAAAGGTCGGAATAACGAGGCCTTGCGTCGCCGCGCCTTCACCAGCTGCAAGCAGGCAGAGAACGAATCCTTTGACGACTTTTTTGTACGCTTGAAGAGTTTGTCGGAGGAGATCGACGTCTGCAAGGCGCACAGCCGGGAATGTGAGGAAGCCTGGATCAAGCACGGGATCTTGACAGGTGTCAGGCAAGAAGAGTTGGTGCAGCGACTCATCCCCCTGGACGCTTCCTCCACACTCCAGGTGGTAGTGACTGAATGTCGGTCGTACGAGGCCACCATGTCCGCCACCTCTGCCTTACGGGCCCCTCCTGCTGTGAGAGCAATCTCTCGGTACAAGAAGGGTAAGAAGGCGGCCAACAACGTGAAGGCTGCCGCACGTTCTTCCACGCCTCCGCCTAGTGCTTCCTGTGGCAGCTGTGGAAAGCAGCATGGCCCCAAGACATGCCCGGCCGCCGACGCACTGTGTCGTGGATGTGACCGTAAGGGCCACTGGTCTAACACAGACAGGTGCCCTGCACGAAGCCACAAGTGTCAGGCCTGCGGTCGCTATGGACACTACGACAAGTGCTGCCGCCAACCCAAGCCCAAAAGCCCGAGACGAGGAGGAAAGCAGCGCACTTCCCTCGGGGTGGTTCGCTCACAGCCCCCTTCAGATGGCCCACGCAGCCCCAAGCAGCAGCTGAGTCACATCAGAAAGGTGGACTCGAACACACGCCCCAGGGCTACCCCTTCCCCTACCATCCGCGTCGCCGTCACACACGGTGATGTGTCGGGTCACATCGAGGTGATTCCGGACATCGGCGCTGATACAACGGTGATAGGCCTGAAGCACCTCCAGAAACTAGGCCTCACCAAACGCGGCCTGGGACCACCGCCGCAGCTGCTGTACTACAATGCGGACGGTTCCCAGATGCCGGACGTTGTGGGCTCCTTTCAAGCGGAGATCACTTACGGCGACAGGTCGTGTCACGGATGGATCGACGTGCAGCCTACTGTCGCTACACCCTTGTTGTCGTGGGAGCACTGCAAGGAGTTAGGCGTGGTGCCCAGAGACTTTCACGAGCAGAACCCATCCGCTCGGTACACCGCCAGCAGGGTGCGTGAGTCAACGAGCGACGCGCCTGGCACTGCCGCACAGAGCTGCCCAGAACCCGCATCCACTCCCACCCACACAGGACGCTCCCCTGCCCAGAACCCGCATCCACTCCCACCCACACAGGACGCTCCCCTGCCCAGAACCCGCATCCACTCCCACCCACACAGGACGCTCCCCTGCCCAGATCCTGTATGGTCACCCTCTCCGCTCTTGCGTTCCTGCACACGCCAAGGCCTTTGCGAAGGAGTGGCAGACCAGAGCCGAGAGCTGCGACCGCCGCGCCGCTTCACGTGCCCAGGACGCCAAGGCTCGGTATGAAAACCGTGCCCGCCCTCTTCAGCCACTGGAGATTGGAGCCCTTGTCCGCGTCCAGGACCCAACGACGACACGTTGGGACAAGGTAGGCATAGTAATGGGCGTCGGCCGGTCGCGGGACTACAAGGTCAGGATGCCGAGCGGCCGTGTCTGGTGGAGGAACCGCCGCTTCCTCCGGCCACTCTCACCCCCTGCTGCTGGCCCCCTGACCGAGGACGAGTCCCCTACACCTCACGAGGATCCGTCCCACAGTGCACCTCAACGCTCGGAGCGACTTATGACTAAGAAGTCAGCTCAAGACAATGATTATGAGCGTGAGGGGGGGAGGGAGATGTAGTTTATGTATCTATGCTACTGTACCAAGTAGCAACCTTGTAAATAAGCTACTGTGCCGAGTAGCATTTATGTATATAATTACGTGGTAACACTGCACGTGTTATGTGGCAACATTGCCCTGAGGCTGCCATATGGCAAGGCAGTCTCAGTCTGACTTCGTGGGCCGTGCATGGCACACGCAAGTCACCACTTGTATTTCTCTTATCCGAATAAATGGACTTTAGTGTTACCCGGTGTTTCCCTACCCATCACTGCATTCTTCAGGGAACACTTGGAACCTTCAGCAACAACACATTCTCTCACTTTCCAGTTGTATTTCTAAATTGCAACACAAATATGCAAAACATCACTCTTCACCATGCACATCAACAACCAATGCAGTCCAGTTTAAAGGTCTACAACCCTTTAAAGATATCTCGGCAACACTGATGCCAGTGTCTCACATAACTAATAAGAGAGGCATTCCCTACTCTTCTTCCGTTCCCCACCTCCCTGTCCATCAGGCCATTCACCTGATGAAACCACTGATGGGTGAGACTTGGGTGTCATTTCTATGAATGAATATGTCTCCACCCACATACTTCTCCACTGTACACATCAACTTATCGGACACCAGTTCAGAGCCGGCTGCCCTGAACTGTCCCCTTGTGACGGCCATCATGCCTGGAGGTCACAACAACTCACTGTAACTACACAACACGGGCACAGTGCACACCTTCAAATACAATCGGATTACTCACTAACTGACCTTCTAATACACAAAAACATTTGAAATACTGCTCAAATTATTACTCACCCCCCCTAGTGATAATACTTGATATGTGAAATTTTACTTCGGGCTTCACTGATAAATACAAGAGGAAAACATCACTGTACTCTTGTGTCACTTTTCAAGACAAACTTACTGTGCATACTCAAGGCAAAGGTACTTACTATTGACAATCTCTGTATGGTGCAACACTGTATGAACTCTTCCCGAATTACACTGTACTCTAGAAAATCAACCAACTTTAAAGAGAACCATAGACATTTCCATTAATGAGAGTGATGCTCACAAAAAAAAATATTTATAATACTTTACGAGACTGTCCCCTCGGTACTCAACAAGTATTCACTGTCTTTTCAATTGCAATGATTTTAATACTGTTATCACTTCACAATGTACTCTGTTGTACTCACAATTAGGGGTCCTTACATGTATTTTCAACAATCCATTTTCAAAGATTGCGTTCTTTTATAGATGTCTATATCACCACAGAGTCCTCAACCCATCAATGCAGTTGCTGAAATTAAACATGTATTAGATCTCAAGTAATCATAAAACACACTTACTGACCATGCCTGTAAGTCTACACTCCTAGAAACTAATGCCCTTTGCACTAAAATCATAAGCTAATAGAAACAACACTAAAAACAATATACTCGGAAATATACACTAAACTCGTGTTATACCAATAAATTGACTTGTCCAAACTGATGTCAACTGTGAACTAAAACACTTCCAATTGAAACCACAACAAATACATCCAATATAAGTCACAATTTCAAATAACACTAAGTTACATAACCTTAGTACAATTATGGCCCTCCGGTGACACTCAGAAATGAACATTGCCCACAACACTCTTATCACGGCAGATGTTCACTGCTCGCTCATTGTCTGTAAATATCAAAGTATTAACTCGAGTGGTCACAACAGTTGCTATTTTATCAGTGTAGGAAGGCACCCAAAAATATTACCTTGGTATACAACAAACACTTTTCTGAGATTTCACAAAAAGAATAAAAAAAATATAAGTTAGGTAGCTGACCTTTGTTTTTCAGACACTCATCAATACTCTGAACATTACACGTTTCCACACAACAGCATTACAAGTACTGTACACTTTTCTTTAAAAAGATTTCTAATTTCCTTGAGGCAATTGTTCTAACCTAACTTCAAGTAAAGTATTTACCTAGAACTGTTATTGCAATTTCTCCGCAAAACCACAGAAATTTTTTTTGCACATTTCCTGAACTCTTGTTTCCACTAAACAAAATTAGTACTCAAGAGAATAATTAAGTTCCTACTCAATTAGCACAGAATTACATACCATACTGTACACTGGAAAAATACGGAACCAAAATTATTGGCAATCTGAAATATTCTTTAGTTACAGTGAAATGGTTATTAGGTACCTGTACAGAGAAATGGTTAATACAAATCACCCTTAAAAAAAAATACCCACAGTATCACAGTTATTTCTCCCAACTAGATACCATGTAAATTACATTACACCGCTGCTAACCATTATAAGGGCGGGGATGCTCTCTGCCACCATTAAGGGCGGCGGGACTCTGCCACTATTATCAGAACGGGGATTTTCTTCCTCCCTTATATTCTTAATTCATACTTCTTTCTGTCTTATTTCCTTCATTTGTTCTGTCTAAATATTTCATTTCATGGTCACTTCATAACCTCAGTTGCTTTGGTAGCATGGCGAGGGTTAGGGCACATGGGTACTGTAATTCTGGTATCAAGTCATTGGGCAGAAAAAACGGTGAATACTGAGGGAAAAGAATACCCCTAATATGCTCTAAGAAATGGTTTATTTATATGAAATTAAATTAGATAAAAGATGTCATTAACATACAATTTCAAGGTCCAACTCCTTGGCTTATTGCAGACTCCTTATTTTCTTATGTTCTTATGTTCTTATGTTTACTCATCTGCAATTTCACTTACTCTTGCTTCTACAACATTACTGGTGGTACATTACATTAACATACAGCTACAAGGATCAACTCCTTGGCTTTAGTTATCTGCCATTCCAAGTGGATACTCTTACTTCTCACACATTACTGGTGATACATTTCATTATATATATGACAAAATTACATATGGTCCCTTCACTAGAACTGTTGGTAGTGCATATTGAGAATGCACTCACAACACAACACATTATTAGTGATACTAACAATTTTATATGGGTTCACTATCCAATATATGATAATTATATTCCTGATAATTATCCTCAATCATACATAACAAACACCGTGGACCATATAACTGTACGGAGTGTCCCAGGGTAGAACACTGGCGTCTCAACAAATGAACACCGTTGTTGTGGTCGGTTTTAGTCTGGGGTTTAGGTCCCACGAGGCGGACTGGAGCAGTTTTAATCATGCCGAATCAGCGACATCGTCCACTACAGCTAACTGTTAGGAATCCACCGACCCCGGGCAACAGGTGGGGTTTTCAAAATAACCGGCACACTGGATCTGAGATAAATTGCAGAGCGTCAAGGAAGGATGATGATGACTCAATCACAAACAATCTCTCGTCTAGCAACGACAGACGACATTTACGTTATAGTAATTCTTACACTGGGTAAATGACAATTTCACTGTTACAACATGAACACTGATATTCACTAAATTGACTAAGTTAAACTGAATGACTATATCGGCGGGGAACACTCGCTATCATACCTGAGATAAATTTGGAGGTGGTCAAGGAAAGCTGTTTATATGCGCCTGAGTAGCCAGAGGTGGCTACTCACGCAATGACAGAAATTACATTCAAATCAACTGTTACACATTCCGGGATGACCCTCAGTTGACACGGGTCTGGCGAATTACTTAATGTGATTTACGTAAACTAATTCGAGATTGAACTTGCCAGTAAAAGTGGAATAAACGTATTGATAACTGTGTTCCCCAAATGGGCGGGACTTACGGAGAGGAAAAAACGCGTTTCTTCCTAGAGATAACTAACCAGTTATCCACATGTTTTGCAGACGTGAAGTATAATAAGAATCATCAAGTTCAAACAGACCAGCCGTCATTGTGACCATGACACCAGTTCCTGGCAAACACACTCTCATCCTTTTTTGCTATTTTGGGCACAGAAAGCTCTATCTTGGTAACTTACCTGGGAATCAACAACAATTGAGGTTTTTGTACCTTCCTTTTCAGCTTTGTTCCTGACTATGTTAAAATCCAATTAGTCTACAAGAAAACTAAAAAGGTTAGTACACTCAGCTGTTGTCGTTTCCTTGTTGGCATTGTTCACCACCAGTTTGGGCGTTTCTCTCCTAACGATCCTGTACTTGCCTGTGTTGTCATCAGACAGAGACTCTCCCTGGCTCTTGTCTTTCTCTTTCATCCTCGCAATCACTCCCTTTAACTAAAATATTCGTCCTTAACCTTCAATAACTCGGCCTTCAAAAAGGCACAGATCTGCTCATAACTAACACTAACCATTGCACTGTCGTACAAGAAGAAATAATAGCAACTTGGAGCCTTGGACATTTCACCAGGGGGAGCGCGGAAGTACTTCCGAGCATCAAGCTCGCTCACCAAAACCACTAACGTTGATGAAGGACCATAAGGGACGACTATGTGAAAAAGGTGCATAAATTCAGAAGGAAGCAAGGGAAGCCTCCTGGGATCGAGTGGATGTTGGAATTCGCTATGGATATAGTCGACATGACGGAGGAGGCCCCAAAAGGACAAGGACCGGAGGAACCAAGCTGAATATATGCAAACTAATTCTCATGCCAATCCTCGTCGAGGAAGGAACTTGTGGGTCTGGTGACATCAGGAATAAAGACAACCAGAGAAACGGACAATGAATGCTGCTCGTTATGCAGCGGAGATCACCTTCTTCTGATGTGCCGGACATTCCTCAGCATGTCCATAGGGAAGCGAACTCCCTCATAAGGGAAGAACGTTGCTGCTTCGCCAGCCTGGGTCGTAATCACTGGATAACGGAGTGCAGCCAGAAGATGGTATGTGGTATAGATGGCTGCTCTGGAGTACACTCGAGGCTTCTACACTTCACGTGAGTTCTGACGAACAGTGGCAATCCTCAATTGCCCTATGACCTCCTCCTACAGGTTCCCAGCCGTTACCAACACCTCTTCCCTCCCTGACCAGATATCCCTCCTCCTAGTGACAGGCCTGGCACTTGACATTATTAGGGACCTACCACGCTTTCCCCCCACACACTCATCATTCTGTCACTTTATGTAACTTGATGACAAAACCTATAACCTTTCAGGCTTTTATGCCCTTAATGCATGAGTCATAAAGGCAAGCATGAACTTAGCATGCTTCCCAGATGGGCACTGTAAACGCTTCTAGGCTTCACCTTGCACAGGATGTAAGGGGGTGCGCAATAAACTAGCCCCTTCCGGGGCATCTACTAATAAACTGTGACCAATATAATTTTACCAATAAAATGGAGAAAGACCATTTTGCGGTAATAACTTAACCCTTCAACTTATTTATATATATATGACAAGTTAAAGGGGAACTCTACCCAAAGCTTATATATAAAGGTGGCAGCTAACAGATAGAACCATTAGCTGAACCAGTGAAGCAGTGTAACTAACTGTGCAAGAACCGACGTCACTGTAACCCAAGAAACAGTGAAATTTTCTAAGTGTCATTCTACAAGGCAACATACTATATACCTTATATATTCTCGTGAGCAACGTTATGTCATGTGATATATTTAAATGTCATCCCAGATCGACATACAATTTTTTTTTTTACTCAAAGAACATTTAAGTGAGTTAAACATAATTCAGTGTAGTGTGCCAACACCTCGTGACGACAAGCAGATGACTGGAGTCCCCATCTCAAGTGGAGTTGACCCAGTACATTCGTTAACGCCTGCCATGTGGGAGTATCCATCACTACAAAGACTCAACGTCAAGTGTTGTGGAGGCGCTGTCTGTACATTTTTTTCCCTTCTCAAAAAACAACCAATCCATACAGCTACAGTACAACCCTGTGTTCAAGGCACAGTAAAAAATGCCTGTTTAGACACCCCAAGTGTTTAAATATGGGTTTCTGTGGTTTGTAATAACAGAGTGTGGTAAATTCTTTTTGAACACAGCTACATCTGGTACAGGCCAACTACATGACCTGTCATACTCAATCAACTCCAAGAGGTGTACCAGCTCTAAGGTGCATTAACCTAGTGACCTCACAGGATCGCCTGACGACAGCAGTGAACTCTGAGTTCACCTAGTTCAACCGCGTTAGCCACCCATCACCCCTCTAGTGGTTGACAGTGGTCACTCTCGTCAACACCAGACGCCATCACGAATTCTTCAAGGACGTCATCTTTAAACTACACACCAGCAACCCTGACCATGAATCTCGACCAGCTGACTGTCATCCTCAGCGCTGAAGTCTACGGGATCAAAGGCCAGATTTTCAAGAAATTCCCAGAATTCTACAATGAAGCCAACAATAATAGGTTGACAGGACGCACTATATTAAACACACATTAACATGTGCTCTAACACAGCATCACACGTTATTGTAGGATAATGTTTAATTTATAAGTGTCTTGCTTATTATTATTTGTTATATATATATATATATATATATATATATATATATATATATATATATATATATATATATATATATATATATATATATATATATATATATATATATATATATATATTTCATGTAAATCCACAATGAAAATGTGGATAAGATAAATCTTGATAAAATCACACGGGAAAATGGAAACAACGGAGTACCTTAGCTTTCGTCTTTATTCAAGACATCTTCAGAGGCAACTGGATTACATGGACAGAGAGAGGCTTAAATATACAGGGTGACCTTAAAAACATGAGGTCAGGTCATAATGATGTCATCCACTAATCCCCACACCAACACACACGTAGAGGAGCTTAAGAGAATGGGGGTGACGTGACTAGTCAGGTCAGGTCAAAAATAAGGGACCCACAAAATAACTATCATACATCTGGTTTTCGAGAACTGCATTGTATATACAGTGATCCCTCGATTAACGAACGCCTCGGTTAACGAAATTTCGGTTAACGAATTTCCTTCCATAAGACTCTAACTCGATTAACAAAAAAAAATTCGGTTAACAAACTCCTTATGAAATCGTGTCAACATGTTTTCTCTTGCTCACCATCTGGAATATTAGTCCGCCAATACAGTATTTGGTTTTAGGGCTTAAATTTGTTACCATTTGAGTAAATATCAAGAAGGTTGTACTATTCAATAATTTTCCAAGTCTTATATTAAAGTTTTTTCTCATTTTAACAATTATTTAACAGAATTGAAGTACAGGAAACTAGTTTTTAGCGAGCCAAACAGCCACTTGACTCATCCAGAATGGAGTCAGGGTGTGTCTCTGTTCAATGGAGGTAACATCTTGCTTTTGGCTCTTTTGAACATAAACTATTTTTACGTTTTTACAGTACAATTATTGGTCATTCTGAAATTTATTTTGCATATTGACAATATATAATGCAGTGCAGTGTTGATTTAAAGAAAATAATCTTGAATTACACCAAGTGAACTTAAAATTTTATGGGTGAAATGACAGCATCAAGCATGGGGTGACTTCTCTTCCACCCCCACTGCCTTCTTTTCTCCCTTCTCCTCCACCCCCACTTCTAATTCCCATCATCATCATAATCAACCAGGAGCCTTCTACAAACACACCTCAAAGTATGTGTACTTTACTGCTTTATTTTTAGTTTGTATGTAATTTTCGGTGAGCTGGAACCAATTCCCCAAAATCCCATTTAAACAATATATATATATATATATATATATATATATATATATATATATATATATATATATATATATATATATATATATATATATATATATATATATATATATATATATATATATGCTGATAACCAGCATATACCTAGATCACAAGCACCTACAGTGATTTACTTGTATATATATATATATATATATATATATATATATATATATATATATATATATATATATATATATATAAGTAAGACACCTATAAATTAAACATTATCCTACAATAACGTGTGATGCTGTGTTGGAGCATATATTAATGTGTGTTTAATATAGTGTGTCCTCAAATATACTATAGGACTAGGAGGGTATCTGTCTGTCTGTCTGTCTGTTTGTGCGTGTGTGTGTCTGTTCTGGGCAGCCGAAATGGCAGAATCGTTTTTCATCAAACTTTGTGGAAAAATCACAAAAAATTCGTAGAGTGGATCAAACCTGGTCCCATATCGATGGTTTCTTTAGGAAGCCATTAATTAACCTTTTTATTTACGCTGGAAAACGATGCAAGTCTACGGCTCCCTCCTCCTCCCCCCACTTTTTTTCTTAGCCTACTTTTTTTTAAAGTTGTTTGGATTAGTAAAGGAAGGAAGATGAGTAAATAGAAGAATAAAGAAAAGGAAACAGAAAATAGTTAGAGAAACAGGTGAGGGGGAGCTGAGTTTCATCATGTGTCTGGATGGCCAGTTTCAGCGTTACCATACGACCTTACAGCTATAGTGTATGCTTATTCCTGTGGGTGACGATACATGGAAAAGGAAAAGAGATAAAAAGATAAAAACAGGAATGCATGGAGAAGATAGAAAGGGAGAAGAGAGGAGAAGAAGAGAGACTGAAGCATTATTATCCTTAAGAGGTGAGGAAAGGGGATGGGAGAGAGGGATAGTGAGAGGTGGAGCCATGAATGGAGGGATGGAAGGACAGAATAAGAATGGTATAGAAGGATAGTAGAGAAAGAGGCGAGGAAAGTAGATGAGAGAGAGGGATAGTGAGAGGTGGAGGTATGAATAGAGGGATGGAAGGACAGAATAAGAATGGTATAGAAGGATAGTAGAGAAGGAGACTAGAGAAGGAGACAAAGGAAGGACAGGGATAAGTAAAACAAAAATCAGAACAAGTATTTGGATGATAACATGTAGAAATTAGTCGGTTGAATGTAGGTAAAAAGAGTAAGAATAATGAAATAAATCATAAAGAAGAAAGAGACACTTATTATAACAATCACGACAATGATTATAACAACCACGAACATGATTATAACAACCACGACTATGACTATAAAAACCACGACCATGATTATAACACCCACGACCATGATTATAATAACCACGACTGTGATCATAACCACGACCATGCTTATAACAACCACGACGATGATTATAACAACCACGACTATGACTATAAAAACCACGACCATGATTATAACAACCACGACCATGATTATAATAACCACGACTGTGATCATAACCACGACCATGATTAGAACAACCACGACCATGATTATAATAACCACGACTGTGATCATAACCACGACCATGATTAGAACAACCACGACCATGATTATAACAACCACGACTATGATTATAACAACCTCGACCATGATTATAACAACCACGACCATGATTATAACAACCACGACCATGATTATAACAACCACGACCATGATTATAACATCCACGACCTTGATTATAACAACCACGACCATGATTATCTCATATATTATAGGAATAGCCATGTGTCTGTGTGTGTGTCTGTTCTAGGCAGCGAAAACGGCACAATCGTTTTTCATCAAACTTGGTGGAAAAACCGCAAAAAAAATCGTTGAGTGGAACAACCTGGTCCCACGTCGATGGTTTCTTTAGGAAGGCATTAATTAACCATTTTATTTACGCTGGAAAATGATGTCACTGTATGCTGTCTGTCAGCCGGCCGGCGGTCACGCTCTAGCCAAGCAAGAGCGTTCGAACTTTCACAGTTTGGTAAACTGGACCACCGGACTGGCCACCGGGCCCACGATCACTTGTGTCTACCTATTACTGTTGGCTTGATTGGAGAATTCTGGGAATTTCTTGAAAATCTGGCAATTAATCCAGTAGACTTCAACGGTTTGGATGACAGTCAGCTGTTCGAGATTCACCGCTAGGGTTGCTGGTGTGTAGTTTGAAGATGACGTTTTTGAAGAATTCGTGATGGCGTCTGGTTTTGACGAGAGTAACCACGGTCAACCACTTGAGGGGTGATGGATGGCTAACTCGGTGAACTCGGTGAACTCTGAGTTCACTGGTGTCGTCAGGCGATCCTGTGAGGTCACTAGGCTAAAGCACCTTGGGGCTGGTAGAGCTCTTGGAGTTGACTGAGTATGACAGGTCAAGTAGTTGGCCTGTACCAGATGTAGCTGGGTTCCCAAAGAATTTATCACACTCTGTTTTTACAAACCACGGAAACACTTATTTAGACAACTTGGGATGTCTTAACAGGCATTACCCACTCTGCCTTGAACACAGGGTTGTACTGTAGCTGTATGGGTTGGTTGTTTTTTGGGAAGGGAAAAAATGTATAGACAGTGTCTCCACAACACTTGAAAGTTGGGGCAAGTGGGGTGTCTGACGTTGAGTCTTTGTAGTGGTGGATACTCCCACACGGCAGGCATTAACGAATGTACTGGGTCACGTCCACTTGAAATGGGGACTCCAGTCATCTGCTTGTTGTCACGAGGTGTTGCCACACTACAGTGAATTTTGTTTAACTCACTTAAATGTTATTTGAGTAAAAAAAAATTGTATGTCGATCTGGGATGACATTTAAATATACCACTTGACACAACGTTGCTCACGAGAATATATACGGTATATAGTCTGTTGCCTTGGAGAATGACACTTAGAAAATTTCACTGTTACTTGGGTTACAGTGACGTCAGTTCTTGCACAGTTAGTTACACTGCTTCACTGGTTCAGTTAAAGGTTCTATCTAAAGGATCTATCTGTTCTCTGCCAACTTTATATATAAGCTTTGGGTAGAGTTCCCTTTTAACTTGGCTTATATATCAATTGGTTAAGGGGTTAAGTTACAAACCCAAATGATCTTTCTCCATTTATTGGTAAACTATATTGGTCACAGTCTATTAGTAGATGCACCATAATTAACATTGTAAGCTGTGAGTGTGAAGACTGGTGTTCGTAAGGGGAGGCTCTTAAGGATAGGCTCGGCTGACCCTACATTCTCAAGGTTGGCCTACTGATAGAGGAATTTATATAAATGTTATTGCCATGAGACAGGGGCTAATACAGCCCTCAGTCTGGTGGTATTTAACTTTGTCACGTTCATGTGACTATCGCTACCCCCAGGCTAGTAGTACTTGTCAGCTCCTTAGGACATTTTCGGCCACATGTGTTTGATAAATGGGCACTTACTTACGCCCTTAATACGGTGACCCTATGTCTAGGCTTGAGTTCATCTGATGGGCACGTGCATGTGCTCGTCTTTCATTCATTTACTGGGGCACGTGCATGTTTCTTGTCTCACTCAATTAGTATGGCACGTTCGTGTGCCTTGTCTCACTCAATTATCAGGGCACGTTCGTGTGCCTTGTCTCACTCAATTATTAGGCCACATTCGTGTGCCTTGTCTTACTCAATTATCAGGGCACGTTTGTGTGCCTTGTCTCACTCAATTATCAGGGCACGTTCGTGTGCCTTATCTCACTCTATTATCAGGGCACGTTCGTGTGCCTATCTCACTCAATTATCAAGGCACGTTCGTGTGCCTTTTCTCACTCAATTATCAGGGCACGTTCATGTGCCTTGTCTCACTCATTTATCAGGGCACGTTAGTGTGCCTTGTATTTTACTCATTTATCAGGGCACAGTAGTGTGCCCTGTATTTTACTCATTTATCAGGGTATGTTAGTGTGTCTTGTATTTCACTCATTTATCAGGGCACTTTGGAACTGTATCCTCAGTAGTTCTTAAATAAAAGGATAACAGACAATTGGGTTTCGCTCCTAAAACCCAATATAATATAAATGTTCCGGCCACATTAACTTAGACAGAATTAGCAGTTAACTGGCTAGAACAAGTCGACCTGGCACTCACTTTGCCCACTCTGACACCTGCACCTGATATCATTACAAACTGTACTATGATATTTGGATGATTTATAAAGCGATATCACTTCAATCAAATATGATTGCTAATTGTTATCTGCACTTACATCAAACAACAGTAATGACATTTGTTTTCATTCTCATATGCACTACACTGGGAGTGATGGAGCTCACTCAGACATGATTATTTTCTTCACTAACAAGGTTTAAATATTATCGCCACGATAAATCTACGGGCGTTGCACATTACACTGGGTACCCACGCATGCACACACACACATCCCTGGAGTGAGGTGTGTTCGTGAGCCGCACTGAGGTTGACCTTGGCAGCGCCTTCTCCCTGCTGGCCGCGTGTTGACTCCCTCCTAACACCCTGCTACACGGTAGACCATCCATGTTTGACTATAAACGCCTTCTGAGCGTTTAAAGGTTAATCAGACTCTTCACATTAAACTCGAACGGTATAATTCAGCACTCGGATTTAGGTTGTTTGTTGTTGGGTTGTTTATCAACCCATCGTCGACTTGCTCTCTGAAAACATATTCTACCGCTTCATCCTCCATTCACTTGGTGTTAAAACATTTCTGGAGGTTTGTTGCCTTCGCCGTTTTGAGGCGACGTGAAGGGCGAGTTTGGTTCTGTCGAGCAAAAGATTTGTGTCATAGAGGTCTATGTCACGCATGGTTCCGGTGAAAAGGGCATCTCGGCGATGTCTTTCTCTGGCAATGATGCAGTCAATGAGATGCCAATGTTTGGATCGCCGGTGTTGCAAAGGACATTTGAAATTGTCGATCTGCTTATACAAGGTGTTGGTGATAGTGAGATGGTGTTCATCACACTAGTTGAGGAGAAGTAGTCCATTGGGATTACACTTACCCACTCCGTTTCTCCCTATGGTTCATTGCCATAAGTCATCATCTCTGCCAACTCTGGCATTGAAATCATCTAAAAGCGATATCTTTTCTTCTCTGAGGATAGAGGTTAGCACTCATTCAAGGTCGGCATAAACGGCCTCCTCTGCATCAAGTGTTGGGGTGTATGCACTCATGAAAAAGGCATGACGTGTATAATTCAGTGGGAATGGATTATCGTGAAGTGCTCATTGACTCCAACAGATATTTCAGTTTGCCTATGTAGGATGGTTTGGCGAATGGCAAAGCCAACCTAATAAATGCAGTTTCTCTCCTTAGCTGGCTTCTCCTTCCAGAAGAAGATACAGCCGGTCTCCCATTCTGTGAGTCGCCCCTCGTCTGGGAGATGGGACCTGCCAATTTCTGGTATGTCGCTGTTATACCTTGACAGGTCTTTTGCCACAAGGGCGGTTCTGCTTTCAGGGCGTTCATTTGTGCTAGTATCCAGAAGGGTAGTGACATTCCATGTAGCGACCATGACAGGTTGTATAATTTGTTTTTGCCCTGATCTGTGCTTATATTTTCGACCTTACTGGGTGCGGTTGCTTCGTCAAGTTACTTTTTCTTTAGGCAGCTAATGTTTAGGTCACCTTTTCTACCCCCTTTCCATGTGGGTAGTAGGTATTAGGCAGCTACCAAACAGGTAGGTACTACCGCTTGGGAAGATATTGGAAGCATAATGTGTTGTCTATGGTAGACCCTGCTGCCACATGGCATCACGAAAATTGTGACCAAGTTCCAGGTTGCTGATCTGACTTTCTGCCTCATTTACACACAATTGCAGGGTCTCAATTGTTTCTCTTACTAGTGACAACACAACATACATATATTGTTTCTCACTTGATTTTTTTTCAATTTGTATTTCTCTATGGTTCTTCATTATTATCATTATCATTATCATTATCATTATCATTATCGTTATCGTTATCGTTATCGTTATCGTTACCGTTACCGTTACCGTTACCGTTGTCGTTGTCGTTGTCGTTGTCGTTGTCGTTGTCGTTGTCGTTGTCGTTGTCGTTGTCGTTGTCGTTGTTGTTGTTGTTGTTGTTGTTGTTGTTGTTGTTGTTGTTGTTGTTGTTGTTGTCGTCGTTGTCGTTGTCGTTTATCGTTGTCGTTGTCGTTGTCGTTGTCGTTGTCGTTGTCGTTGTTGTTGTCGTTGTCGTTGTCGTTGTCGTTGTCGTTGTCGTTGTCGTTGTCGTTGTCGTTGTCGTTGTCGTTGTCGTTGTCGTTGTCGTTGTCGTTGTTGTTGTTGTTGTTGTTGTTGTTGTTGTTGTTGTTGTTGTTGTTGTTGTTGTTGTTGGTGTTATGATTACATTTTCGCCCCCTAGGCCCCAATGTGGGTCAGTGACCTGTGCCTGGATGGGCTCCTATAAAGGGCTGTTCATTCGCACAGACTAGACCCAATTACACAACTGCCTAGAACCCAGTGCATCAGACCATCTTATCTATGCCGCCCAAATGCAGAGTTGTGACTAGAGACTCTCGGCAGTCATCTCTGCCTGTCCCCGCCACCACTCGTCTGAATGATGGCTGCGTGTGAGTTGATTTATGTGGTTAAGCAGGAACAAAGGGTGTAACCACGTATCTTGGCTCTCCCTTTTCGTGATCCAATCGTGTAAGCAGCTGCAAAAATGAGGGAGAGAGAGAGTTGTAATAAACTGCTGTTAACCCAGTTTGTTGGGATTCGCCTTAATAGCCTGTCCATCTTGCATTATCTTGATCTGCCGATATAATCGTTGTGTTCCCTTGTTAGTCACCTCTTCTGCCTATTCTGCCTTTGGGGTCGTAATTGAGCTCTGTAAGCATGTCTCGCTGATGCGGGGCTCCGCTGCGGATTTTTCGTTCGGAGTTTACTCCTGTAGTTTTATACCAACCAAGGTTAATCCGTAATGCAGCGGGTCAGTGGTTTGTAGGCGCCAGGGATTGTCCACATGCCAGAGGGCCTATGCGCCATTCCTCTGGGGCCCACTGCTGCTCCAATATCCCCAGCTGGTCTAGCCTTGGGCCACGAGGCACCCAGTTACCGTGTGTTGCCACGAGGAGGCACAGCAGGAGTCTTGATGGTGAAGAGGCTATTTACAGGCAGGGGAAGACTTACGCAAGGCTACTTCCCTCTTGACTACGAGAGCTAGCCAGTGGCGGTAACTGAAAGCGAGAGGAAGCAAGCAGTCCCTGCACTTTAACTCTAACATAATGCTGCCACACTAGACGGATTACACAACCCTGTGTGCACAGTACGTACACACACACACACACACACACACACACACACACACTTATATAATACTGATGGAAATATTTTCTCATCCTGATTTAACTGGTGTATTAAATAAAAAAAATTAAGTAACAAAAAGTAAAGAAGGAAAACAATGCATCACTGAAATAAAGGGTGGCGGATATTCTTTACATGGAAACTTGTGGCGGGGGGGGGGGCGGGAAGATTCTTCAGTTGGCAACATTGTTCAAATATTCCTACAAATCGGTGATAAAGAGAATAATATAAATTGTCGATTATGTAATGTAATCTGACATAATAAGAGAAATAAACTACGTAACAAACGAAAAAGAAAAATACACGATGATTGAATGATGAATTTTTAGAATTCTGTGTTGACGGTGTAGGGGAGAGGCAATAAAAACAAGTAAGGATAAAGACTCACCGTGCCTCGAGCAACGAGTAATGGATTGAAGACTTTTTATATAATGCTACCCACGGCCCAGCGGTGGACAAAACATCACACCTTCAATTTATAGTAAGTGACTCAACTGTGAAAAATATCACTTGGGATAACAATAAAATAAAATACTATATATGACAGCATGTTAAATATTTTGATAGTGTGTGTGTGATGAAGGCATGTGTGTGTGTGTGTAGAGGCTCCACAAGCACCACTAGGCGTGTAGAGGCTCTTTAAGCACCACCAGGAGTATAGAGGCTCCATAAGCACCACCAGGCGTCTAGAGGCTCATCAAGAACCACCAGGCGTGTAGAGGCTCATCAAACACCGCCAGGCGTGTAGAGGCTCCTCAAGTACCACCAGGCATGTAGAGGCTCCTCAAGCAACACAAGGAGTGATGAGGCTCCTAAAGTACCACCAGGCGTGTAGAGTTTCCTCAAACACCACCAGACGTGTAGAGGTTCCTCACGCACCACTAGGCGTGTAGAGGCTCCTCTAGCACCACCAGGCGTGTAGAGGTTTCTATAGCACCACCAGGCGCGTAGAGTTTCCTCAAGCACCACCAGGCGTGTAGAGGCTCCTCAAGCACGATTAGGCGGGTAAGTGCTCCTGAAGCACTACCAGGCGTGGAGAGGCTCCTCAAGCACCACCATACGTGTAGAGTTTCCTTAAGCACCACCAGGCGTGTAGAGGCTCCTCAAGCACCACCAGACGTGTAGAGGTTCCTCACGCACCACTAGAAGTGTAGAGGCTCCTCTAGCACCAACAGGCGTGTAGAGGCTCCTCAAGCACCACACCAGACGTGTAGAGTTTCCTGAAGCACCACCGGGCGTGTAGAGGCTCCTCAAGCACCATCAGGCGTGTAGAGGTGTCTCTAGCACCACCAGGCATGTAGAGTTTCCTCAAGCACCACCAGCCGTGTAGAGGCTCCTCAAGCACTATAAGGCGTGTAAGGGCTCCTAAAGCACTACCAGGCGTGTAGAGGCTCCTCAAGCACCACCAGATGTGTAGAGTTTCCTAAAGCACCACCAGGCGTGTAGAGGCGCCTCAAGCACCACCAGGCGTGTAGAGGTTTCTATAGCACCACCAGGCGTGTAGAGGTTCCTCACGCACCACCAGGGGTGTAGAGGATGCTCAAGCACCACCATGCGTGTAGAGTCTCCTCAAGAACCACCAGACGTGTAGAGGTTCCTCACGCACCACTAGGCGTGTAGAGGCTCCTGTAGCACCACCAGGCGTGTAGAGTTTCGTCAAGCACCAACAGACGTGTAGAGTTTCCTCAAGCACCACCAGGCGTGGAGAGTTTCCAAAAGCACCACCAGGCGTGTAGAGTTTCCTCAAGCACCACCAGGCGTGAAGAGGCTCCTCAATCACTATAAGGCGTGTAAGGGCTCCTTAAGCACTACCAGGCGTGTAGAGGCTCCTCAAGCACTACCAGGCGTGTGGGCAGCTCCTCAAGAACCACCAGACGTGTAGAGTTTCCTTAAGTACCACCAGGCGTGTAGAGGCTCCTCAAGCACCACCAGGCATGTAGCTGCACCTCAAGCACCAAAAGACGTGTAGAGGTTCCTCACGCACCACCAGGCGTGTAGAGGCTCCTCAAGCACCACCATGCGTATAGAGGCTCCTCAAGCACCACCAGACGTGTAGAGTTCCTCACGCACCACTAGGTTCCTCAAGCACCACCAGGCGATGTAGAGGTGTCTCTCTAGCACCACCAGGCGTGTAGAGTTTCCTCAAGCACCGTGTAGGAGTTTCCTCAAGCACTATAAGGCGTGTAAGGGCTTTGACACACTACCAGGCGTGTAGAAACCTCAAGCACCACCAGACGTGTAGAGTTTCCTTAAGCACCACCAGGCGTGTAGAGGCGCCTCAAGCACCACCAGGCGTGTAGAGGTTTCTATAGCACCACCAGGGGTGTAGAGGTTCCTCACGCACCACCAGGGGTGTAGAGGCTCCTTAAGCACCACCATGCATGTAGAGGCTCCTCACGAACCACCAGACGTGTAGAGGTTCCTCACGCACCACTAGGCGTGTAGAGGCTCCTCTCGCACCACTAGGCGTGGAGAGTTTCCTAAAGCACCACCAGGCGTGTAGAGTTTCCTCAAGCACCACCAGGCGTGAAGAGGCTCCTCAAGCACTATAAGGCGTGTAAGGGCTCCTGAAGCACTACCAGGCGTGTAGAGGCTCCTGAAGCACTACCAGGCGTGTAAAGGCTCCTCAAGCACCACCAGACGTGTAGAGAGTTTCCAGCCAAGTGCCACCAGGCGTGTAGAGGCTCCTCAAGCACCACCAGGCATGTAGCGGCTGCCTCAAGCACCACCAGGCGTGTAGAGGTTCCTCACGCACCACCAGGCGTGTAGAGGCTCCTGAAGCACCACCAGCCGTGTAGAGGCTCACTCAAGCACCACCAGGCGATGTAGGGTTCCTCACGCACTATAAGGCGATGTAGGCTCCTGAAGCACTATGAGGCGTGTAGGGCTCCTCAAGCACCACCAGGCGTGTAGAGGCTCCTGAAGCACCACCAGACGTGTAGAGGCTCCTCAAGCACCACTAGGCGTATAGAGGGTTTTCAAGAAACACCAGGCGTGTAGAGGTTCCTCAAGCACCACCAGGCCTCAAGCACCACCAGGCGTGTAGAGTTTCCTAAAGCACCACCAGGCGTGTAGAGTTTCCTCTAACCCCACCAGGCGTGTAGAGTCTCCTCTATCACCACCAAGCGTGTACAGCTTCCTCTAGCACCACCAGGCGTGTAGAGTTTCCTCAAGCACAACCAGGCGTGTAGAGGCTCCTCTAGCTCCACCAGGCGTGTAGAGTTTCCTCAGGAACTACCAGGTGTGTAGAAGCTCTTCTCGCACCACCAGTTGTGTAGAGGCTCCTCTGGCACCACCAGTTGTGTAGAGGCTCCTCTGGCACCACCAGTTGTGTATAGGCTCCTCAAGCACAACCAGGCGTGTAGAGGCTCTCCTAGCACCACCAGGCGTGTAGAGTTGCCTCAATCACTACCAAGTGTGTAGAGGCTCCTCTAGCACCACCAGGCCTGTAGAGTTTCCTCAAGCAACACTAGGAGTGTAGATGCTCCTCAAGCACCACCAGGCGTGTAGAAGCTCCGCAAGCACTACAAAGCATATAGAGTTTCCCCTAGCACCACCAGGCCTGTAGAGTATCTTCAAGCACCACCAGGTGTGTAGAGGCTCCTCTAGCACCACCAGGCGTGTAGAGGCTCATCAAGCACTACCAGGCGTGTAGAGATTCCTCTAACACCACCAGGCCTGTAGAGTTTCCTCAAGCACTAGCAGGCGTGTAGAAGCTCCTCAAGCACCACCAGACGTGTAGAGTTTCCAAAAGCACCACAGGGCGTGTAGAGGCTCCTCAAGCACCACACGGCGTGTAGAGGTTTCTATAGCACCACCAGGCGTGTAGAGTTTCCTCAAGCACCACCAGGCGTGTAGAGCCTCCTCAAGCACTATTAGGCGTGTAAGGGCTCCTGAATCACTATAAGGCGTGTAGAGGCTCCTCAAGCACCACCAGGCGTGTAGTGGCTCCTCAAGCACCACCAGGAGTGTAGAGGTTCCTCACGCACAAATAGGCATGTGGAGGCACCTCTAGCACCACCAGGCGTATAGAGGATCTTCACACCACCACAGGCGTGTAGAGGTTCCTCACACCACCAGGCGTGTAGAGGTCTGGTCTGTAACCACACCAGGCGTGTAGAGCTTCCTCAAGCACCACCAGGCGTGTAGAGTTTCCTTTGGGCAATCACTCAGGCGTGTAGAGTTTCCTCTAACCCCACCAGGCGTGTACAGGTTCCTAAAGCACCACCAGTCGTGTAGAGTTTCCTCAAGCACTACCAGGTGTGTAGTGGCTCCTCTCGCACCACAAGACGTGTAGAGGCTCCTCAAGCACTACCAGGCGTGTATAGGTTCCTCAAGCACTTCTATGTGTGTAGAGGCTCCTCTAGCACTACCATATGTGTAGAGGCTCCTCTAGCACCACTAGGCGTGTAGAGGCTCCTCAAGCACCACTAAGTGTAGAGACTCCTTAAACACCACGTAGCGTGTAGAGGTTCCTCAAGCACCACCAAACGGTTAGAGGCACCTCTAACACCAACAGGCGTGGAGAGGTTCCTCAAGCACCACCGGGCGTGTAGAGGTTCCTTCAGCACCACCAGGCGGGTAGAAGCTCCTCAAGCACCCTAGACGTGTAGAGTTTCTTCAAGCACTACCAGGCGTGTAGAGGTTCCTCAAACACCACCAAGCGCGTAGAGGTTCCTCAAGCACCACCGAGCGAGTAGAGGTTCCTCAAGCACCAACAAGCGTGTAGAGGCTCCTTAAGAACCACCAGGAGTGTAGAGGTTCCTCAAGCACCACTAGGCGTGTAGAGTTTCCTCAAGCACTACAAGGTGTGTAGAGGCTCTTTTAGCACAACTAGGCGTGTAGAGGCTGCTCAAGCACCACCAGACGTGTAGAGACCGCCTTAAGCACCACCGAGCGTGTAAATGTTCCTCCAGCACCACTAGGCGTGTAGGGGTTCCTCAAGCACCACTAGACGAGTAGAGGCTCCTCAAGATCCACTAGGCGTGTACAGGCTCCTCAAGCACTATTAGGCGTGTAAGGGCTCCTCAAGCACTATAAGGCGTGTAGGGCTCCTCAAGCACCACCAAGCGTGTAGTGGCTCCCAAGCACCACCAGGAGTGTAGAGGTTCCTCACGCACCAATAGGCATGTGGAGGCACCTCTAGAACCACCAGGCGTATAGAGGCTCTTCAAGCACCACCAGGCGTGTACAGGTTCCTCAAGCACCACCATGCGTGTAGAGGCTCCTCTAGCACCACCAGGCGTGTAGGGTTTCTCAAGCACCACCAGGCGTGTAGAGTTTCCTAAGCACCACCAGGCGTGTAGAGTTTCCTCTAACCCCACCAGGCGTGTAGAGTCTCCTCTAGCACCACCAAGCGTGTACAGGTTCCTCTAGCACCACCAGTCGTGTAGAGTTTCCTCTAACCCCACCCGGCGTGTAGAGTTTCCTCCACACCACCAGGCGTGTAAAGGCTCCTCAAGCACTATAAGGCGTGTGGGGCGCCTGAAGCACTATCAGGCGTGTAGAGGCTCCTCCAAGCACCACCAGGCGTATAGGGCTTTTCAAGAAACACCAGGCGTGTAGAGTTCCTCCAAGCACCACCAGGCCTCAAGCACCACCAGGCGTGTAGAGTTTCCTAAAGCACCACCAGGCGTATAGAGTTCCTCTAACCCCACCAGGCGTGTGGAGTCTCCTCTATCACCACCAAGCGTGTACAGGTTCCTCTAGCACCACCAGGCGTGTAGAGTTTCCTCAAGCACAACCAGGCGTGTGAGAGGCTCCTCGCTCCACCAGGCGTGCAGAGTTTCCTCAGGAACTTCCAGGTGTGTGGCTCTTCTCACACCACCAGTTGTGTAGAGGCTCCTCTGGCACCACAGGTTGTGTAGGGCTCCTCTGGCACCACCAGTTGTGTATAGGCTCCTCTAGCACCACCAGGCGTGTAGAGGTTCCTCAAGCACAACCAGGCGTGAGGCTCTCCTAGCACAGCGTGTAGAGTTGCTCAACACTCCAGTGGGGGCTCTCTACCCAGGCGAGTTCCTCAGCACCACTAGGTGTAGAGTCTCGCACCACAGGGTGTGAGCTCGTGGTTCTAGCACCACCAGGCTGTGTTCCTCAAGCACCGGTGTGGGCTCTCTAGCACCACCAGGCGTGTGGGGTTCCTCAAGCACAACCAGGCGTGTAGAGGCTCTCCTAGCACCACCAGGCGTGTAGGGTGCCTCCACTACCAGGGGTAGGGCTCTCTAGCACCACCAGGCGTGTAGCTCAACAACAAAGCATAGGTTTCTAACCAGGCCTGTAAGTTCTCAAGCACCACCAGGTGTGTATAGGCTCCTCTAGCACCACAGGCGTGTAGAGGTTCCTCACACAACAGGCGTGTAGAGCTCTCCTAGCACCACCAGGCGTGTGGTGCCCCAATCACTACCAAGTGTGTAGAGGCTCCTCTAGCACCACCAGGCGTGGAGGCTCATCAAGCACTACCAGGCGTGTAGAGTTTCCTCTAGCACCACCAGGCCTGTAGAATTTCCTCAAGCACTAGCAGGCGTGTAAAAGCTCCTCCACCACCAGAGTAGAGTTTTCACTAAGCACCACAGGGCGTGTAGAGTCTCCTCAAGCACCACCCGGCGTAGGGGTTTCTATGCACCACCAGGCGTGTAGAGTTTCCTCAAGCACCACCAGGCGTGTAGAGCCTCCTCAAGCACTATTAGGCGTGTAAGGGCTCCTGAAGCACTATAAGGCGTGTGAGGCTCCTCAAGCACCAGGCGTGTACTGGCTCCTCAAGCACCACCAGGAGTGTGAGGTTCTCACGCACCAATAGGCTGGAGCACCTCTAGAACCACCAGGCGTATGAGGCTCTTGAGCACCACCAGGCGTGTAGAGGTTCCTCAAGCACCACCATGCGTGTAGAGGCTCCTCTAGCACCACCAGGCGTGTAGAGTTTCCTCAAGCACCCCCAGGCGTGTAGAGTTTCCTAAAGCACCACCAGGCGTGTAGGGTTCCTCCTAACCCAGGCGTGTAGAGTCTCCTCTAGCACCACCAGTCGTAGAGTCTCCTCAAGCACTACCAGGTGTGTGGCTCCTCTCGCACCACCAGACGTGTAGAAGTCTCAAGCACTACCAGGCGTGTAGAGGGTTCCTCAAGCACTACTATGTTAGAGGGCTCCTCTAGCACTACCATATGAGGGCTCCTCTAGCACCACTAGGCGTGTAGAGGGCTCCTCAAGCCCCACCAAGTGAGCTCCTTAGCACCACCTAGCGTGTAGAGGTTCCTCAAGCACCACCAAGCGGTTAGAGGCACCTCTAACACCAACAGGCGTGGAGAGGTTCCTCCAAGCAGGAGCGTGTAAAGGTTCCTTAAGCACCACCAGGCGTTAGAGGCTCCTCAAGCACCCCTGGACGTCTAGAGTTTCTTCAAGCACTACCAGGCGTGTAGGGTTCCTCAAACACCACCGAGCGCGTAGAGGTTCCTCGCACCACCGAGCGGTAGAGGTTCCTCAAGCAGCAACAAGCGTGTAGAGGCTCCTTAAGATCCACCAGGGTGTAGAGGTTCCTCAAGCACCACTAGGCGTGTAGAGTTTCCCCAAGCACTACAATGTGTAGAGGCTCTTTAGCACAACTAGGCGTGTAGAGGCTGCTCAAACACCACCAGACGTGATAAGACCTCTTTAGCACCACCGAGGGTAAATGTTCCTCCAGCACCACTAGGCGTTTAGGGGTTCCTCAAGCACCACGAGACAGTAGAGGCTCCTCAAATCCACTAGGCGTGTACAGGCTCCTCAACATCCACAAGGTTTGTAGAGGTTCTTCAGCACCACCAGGTGTGCAGAGGTTCCTCTAGCACTACCAGGCGTGAAGAGTTTCCTCAACCACTACCAGGTGTGTAGAGGCTCCTCAAGCTCTAGGCGTGGAGGATCCTAAGCACCACCAGGCGTGTGAGGTTCCTCCACCACTGCGCGTGAGGAGGCTCCTAGCACCACCAGGCGTGTAGGATCCTCAGAACCTTTAGGCGTAGGCTCCTCAAGCACTACCAGGAGTGTAGAGGCTCCTGAAGAACCACTATGCGTGTAGAGGTTCCTCAAGCATCACCAGCTGTGTAGAGGCTCCTCAAGAACCACCAGGCGTGTAAGCTCCTCAAGCACCACTAGGCATGTAGAGGCTCCTAAAGCACCACCAGACGTGTAGAGACCTTAAGCACCACCGAGCGTGTAGGGATCCTCATGCAATACTGGGCGTGTAGAGTTTCCTGAAGCACCACCAGGTGTGGAGGTTCCTTAGAACCACTAGGCGTGCAGAGGATCCTGAAGCACCACTAGGGGTGTAGAGTTCCTCAAGAACATCTAGGCGTGTAGAGGCTCCTCAAGCCCTCTAGGCGTTAGGGTTACTCAAGCACCACCAGGCGTGTAAGTTCCTCAAGCACCACTGGCGTGTGGAGTCTCGCCAAGCACCAGGGCGTGTAGAGGATCCTCCAAAGAACCAATAGGCGTGTGGACGCTCCTCAAGCACTACCAGGATTGTAGAGGCTCCTGAAGAACCACTAGGCGTGTAGAGGTTCCTCAAGCATCACCAGCTGTGTAGAGGCTCCTCAAGCATCACCAGACGTATAGAGTTTCCTCAAGCACTACCAGGCGTGTAGAGGTTCCTCAAGCACTACCACGAGTGTAGAGGTTCTTCTAGCACCACTAGGCGTGTAGAGGCTCCTCAAGCACCACCAGGTGTAGAGACTCCTTAAGCACCACCTAGCGTGTAGACGTTCCTCAAGCACCACCAAACGGTTAGAGGCACCTCTAACACCAACAGGCGTGGAGAGGTTCCTCAAGCACCACCGAGCGTGGAAGAGATTCCTCAAGCACCACCGGGCGTGTAGAGGTTCCTTAAGCACTACCAGGCGTGTGGGAGGCTCCTCAAGCACTAGACGTGTAGAGTTTCTTCAAGCACTACCAGGCGTGTGAAGGTTCCTCAAACACCACCGAGCGCGTGGAGGTTCCTCAAGCACCACCAAGGCAGTAGGAGTTCCTCAAGCACCAACAAGCGTGTAGAGGCTCCTTAAAGATCCACCAGGAGTGTAGTGTTCCTCAAGCACCACTAGGCGTGTAGAGTTTCCTCAAGCACTACAAGGTGTGTAGAGGCTCTTTACCACAACTAGGCGTGTAGAGGCTGTTCAAACACCACCAGACGTGTAGAGACCCTTTAGCGCCACCAGGCGTGTAAATGTTCCTCCAGCACCACTAGGCGTGTAGGGGTTCCTCAAGCACCACGAGACGAGTAGAGGCTCCTCAAGATCCACTAGGCGTGTACAGGCCCCTCAAGATCCACAAGGTATGTAGAGGTTCCTCAAGCACTACCACGAGTGTAGGGTTCTTCTAGCACCACTAGGCGTGTAGAGGGTCCTCAAGCACCACCAACGTGTGAAAGTCCTCAAGCTCCACCAGAGTGTGGGGTTCCTCAAGCACTACCAGGTGTGTAGAGGCCCTCTAGCACCACCAGGTGTGTAGAGTTTCTCCAGGCACTACCAGGTGTGTAAGGCTCCTTAACACAACTAGTGGTGTAGAGGCTCCTCAAGCACCAGACGTGTAGAGTTTCCTCAAGCACCACCAGACGTGTGAGTTTCCTCAAGCACTACCATATGTGTAGGCTCCTCTAGCACCACTAGGCGTGTAGAGGCTCCTCAAGCACCGAGACTCGTTAAGCACCACCTGGCGTGTGGAGGTTCCTCAAGCACAAAAACAGTTGGGGTTCCTCTAACACCAACAGTGTAGGGTTCACAAGCACTACCGAGCGCGTAGAGGTTCCTCAAGCACCACCGAGCGTGGGGGTTCCTCAAGCACCACCAAGCGTGTAGAGGCTCCTTAAGCAACACCAAGCGTGTAGAGGTTCCTCAAGCACCACTAGGCGTGTAGAGTTTCTTCTAGTACTTCAAGGCGTTTACAGGCTCTTTTAGCACAACTAGGCGTGTAGAGCCTGCTTAAGCAACACAGGTAGAGACTCCTTAAGCACCACCGAGCGTGTAAATGTTCCTCCAGCACCACTAGGCATGTAGGGGTTCCTCAAGCACCACGAGGCGAGTAGAGGTTCCTCAAGATCCATTAGGCGTGTACAGGCTCCTCAAGATCCACAAGGTTTGTAGAGGTTCTTCAAGCACCAGCAGGAGTGCAGAGGTTTCCTCTAGCACCACCAGGCGTGAAGAGATTCCTCAACCACTACCAGGTGTGTAGGGCTCCTCTAGCACCACTAGGGCATAGGGGCTTCTCAATCACCACCAGACGTGTAGAGGATCCTCAACACCACTAGGCGTGTAGAGCTCCTCTAGCACCACCAGGCGTGAAGAGTTTCCTCAACCACTACCAGGTGTGTAGAGCTCCTCAAGATCAATAGGCGTGTACAGGCTCCTCAAGATCCTCAAGGTTTGTAGGGTTCTTCAAGCACCACAGTGCAGAGGTTCCTCACCACCTGAGCGTGAAGAGTTTCCTCAACCACTACCAGGTGTGTAAGGCTCCTCAAGAACCACCAGGAGTGTAGGGGTTCCTCAAGCACCACCAGGCGTGTGAGGTTCTCACAGACCACCAGACGTGGAGAGGCTCCTCAAGCACCACCAGACAAGTAGAGTTTCCTAAAGCACTACCAGGCGTGTAGAGGTTCTCAAGCACTACCAGGTGTAGAGGCCTTCTAGCACCACTAGGCGTGTAGAGGCTCCTGAAGCACCACCAGACGTGTAGAAATTCTTAATTTCCACCAAAGTGTAGAGGTTCCTCAAGCACTACCAGGTGTGTGAGGCTCCTCAAGCACCACTAGGCATGTAGAGGCTCCTCATGCACCATCAAGCGTGTAGGGTTTCCTCAGCACCACTTGACGTTTAGAGGTTCCTCAAGCATCACCAGGCGTGTAGAGGTTCTTTAAGCACCACCAGAGTGCTGAGGTTCCTCTACACCCCAGGCGTGAAGGTTTCACAACCACTACCAGGTGTGAAGAGGCTCCTCTAGCAACACTCAGTGCGTGGGGCTTCTGAATCACCACCTGACTGGGTTCCTCAAGCACCACCAGGCGTTAGAGTCCTCAGCACCACCAGGCGTGTGGGGTTCCTCACGAACCACCAGACGTGGAGGGCTCCTCAAGCACCACCAGATGTGTAGAGTTTCTCAAGCACTACCAGGCGTGTAGGGTTCCTCAAGCACTACCAGGTGCGTAGGGCTCTTCTAGCACCACTAGGCGTGTAGAGTCTCCTCAAGCACCACCAGACGTGTGAAGATCGCCAAAGCTCCACCAAGTGTGTAGAGGTTCCTGAAGCTACCAGGCGTGTAGGGCTCTCAAGCACCTCCAGGCAGGCTCCTCAAGCACCACCAGGCGTGTACAGCACTCCTAGCACCACCAGGTGTGTGGAGCTCTCCTCTAGCACCACCAGGTTTGTAGAGTTTCCTCAAACACTACCAGGTGTGTAGAGGCTCCTTAGCACAACTAGGCGTGTGAGGCTCCTCAAGCACCACCAGATGTGTGGTTCCTCAAGCACTACTATGTGTGTGAGGGCTCCTCCAACTACCATATGTGTAGGGCTCCTCTAGCACCTACGCCTATAGAGGCTCCTCAAATACACAAGTGTAGAGACTCCTCAAGCACCACCTAGCGTGTGAACTTCCTCAAGCACCAAAACGTTTAGAGGCTCTCTAACACCAACAGGCGTGTGAGGTTCCTCAAGCACCACCAGGCGCGTAGAGGTTCCTCAAGCACCACCGAGCGTGTGGGGGTTCCTCAAGCCCCTAGAAGCGTGTAGGGCTCCTTAAGCAACAGGCGTGTAGAGGTTCCTCAAGCACTAGGCGTGTAGAGATTTAATCTAGCACTACAAGGTTGTAGAGGCTCTTTAGCACAATTGGGCGTGTAGAGGCTGCTCAAAGCAACACCAGACGTGTAGAGATTCCTCAAGCACCACCGAGCGAGTAGATGTTCCTCCAGCACCACTAGGCGTGTAGGGGTTCCTCAAGCACCACAGGGCAGGAGTTCCTCAAGATCCATTAGGCGTGTACAGGCTCCTCAAGATCCACAAGGTTTGGAGGTTCTTCAAGCACCACCAGGTGTGCAGAGGTTCCTTTGCACCACAGGCGTGAAGAGTTTCCACAACCACTACCAGGTGTGAAGAGGCTCCTCTAGCAACACTAGGTGCATGAGGCTTCTGAATCACCACCTGACGTTAGAGGTTCCTCAAGCACCACCAGGCGTGTAGGGGCTCCTCAAGCACCACCAGGCGTGTAGGGCTCTCACAGCACCAGGCGTGTAGGGCTCCTCAGCACCACCAGGCGTGTAGGTTTCTAAGCACTACCAGGCGTGTGGGGTTCCTCACCACCAGGTGCGTAGAGTCTCTAGCACCACTAGGCGGGTAGAGTCTCCTCAAACACACCAGACGTGTAGAGAATCATAAGCTCACCAAGAGTGTAGAGGTTCCTGAAGCACTACCAGGCGTGTAGAGGCTCCTCAAGCACCTCCAGGCGTTGAGAGGCTCGTCAAGCACCACCAGGCGTGTACAGGCTACTCCTAGCACCACTAGGTGTGTAGACTCTCCTCTAGCACCACCAGGTGTGTAGAGGTTCCTCAAACACTACCAGGTGTGTAGAGGGCTCCTTAGCACAACTGGGCGTGTAGAGGTTCCTCAGCACCACCAGATGTGTGGGGTTCCTCAAGCACCTATGTGTGTAGAGGCCTGCTCTTCATATGTGTAGGGCTCCTGCCACTACGCCTATAGAGGCTCCTCAATAACACAAGAAGTGTTGGAGACTCTTCAAGCACCACCTAGCGTGTAGGGCTTCCTCAAGCACCAAAAGGCGTGTAGAGGCTCCTCCTAACACCAACAGGCGTGTGGGGTTCCTCAAGCACCCACGAGCGCGTAGAGGTTCCTCAAGCACCACCGAGCGTGAGGGTTCCTCAAGCCCAAAGCGTGTAGAGGCTCCTTAAGCAACACCAAGCATGTAAGTTCCTCCAAGCACCACTAGGCGTGTAGAATTTAATCTAGCACTACAAGGTGTGAGAGGCTCTTAGCACAACTAGGCGTGTGAGGCTGCTCAAGCAACACCAGACGTGTAGAATTCCTAAGCACCACCGACAGTAGATGTTCCTCCAGCACCACTAGGCGTGTAGAGGTTCCTCAAGCACCACAGGCGTGTAGGGTTCCCCAAGATCCATTAGGCGTGTACAGGCTCCTCAAGATCCCACAAGATTTGTGGGGTTCTTCAGCACACCACCAGGAGTGTAGAGGTTCCTCTAGCACCACCAGGCGTGTAGAGTTTCCTCAACCACTACCAGGTGTGTAGAGGCTCCTCGCACCACTAGGTGCGTAGAGGCTCCTCAAAGCCACCAGGCGTGGGGTTCCTCAAAGCACCACCAGGTGTGTAGGGCTCCTCCAGCACCACCAGATGTGTAAGGCTCTAATGGCCTGGGCGTGTAGAGGCTCCTCAGAACCACCAGGCGTGTAGGGTTCCTACCGCACCACCAGGCGTGTAGAGTTTCCTCAAGCACCACCGGCGTGTAGAGGCTCCTCAGGCACCACTAGGCGTGTAGAGTCCTCAAGCACCACAGGCGTGTGGGTTTCCTCAAGCACCAGGCGTGTGGGGTTCCTCAAGCACCACCAGGCGTGTAGAGGTTCTTCAGCAACACCAGGTGTAGAGTTCCTCTCACCACCAGGCGAAGGTTTCCTCAGCCACTACAAGGTGTGTAGGGCTCCTCTAGCAACACCAGGTGCGTGGGGCTTCAATCACCACCAGGCGTGTAGAGGTTCTCAAGCACCACCAGGCGTGTAGAGGCTTCTCCAAGCACCACCAGGCGTGTAGGGCTCCTCAAGACCACCAGGTGTGGGGTTCAAGCACCACCAGGCGTGTAGAGGTTCCTCAAGCACCACCAGGCGTGTGGGGCTCCTCAGGCACCCTAGGCGTGTAGAATCTTCAAGCACCACCGAGCGTGTAGGGGTTCCTCAGCACCACTAAGTGTGTAGAGGTTCCTCAGATACCAGGCGTGTAGAGGCTCAGAAGCACCACCAGGCGTGTAGAGCTCTAGCACACCAGGCGTTTAGGATTCCTAGAGCACCACTAGGCGTGTAGGGTTCCTCAAGCACCATCCAAGTGGTGAGGCTCCTCAGGAACCACTGTGTGGGGCTCTTCAAGCATAACTAGGCTTTGAGGTTCCTCAGAAACCACAAGCCGTGTAGAGGCTCCTCAAGCACTACCAGGCGTGTAGAGGTTCCTCAAGCACTTCTATGTGTGTAGAGGCTCCTCTAGCACTACCATATGTGTAGAGGCTCCTCTAGCACCACTAGGCGTGTAGAGGCTCCTCAAGCACCACTAAGTGTAGAGACTCCTTAAGCACCACGTAGCGTGTAGAGGTTCCTCAAGCACCACCAAACGGTTAGAGGCACCTCTAACACCAACAGGCGTGGAGAGGTTCCTCAAGCACCACCGGGCGTGTAGAGGTTCCTTAAGCACCACCAGGCGGGTAGAGGCTCCTCAAGCACCCTAGACGTGTAGAGTTTCTTCAAGCACTACCAGGCGTGTAGAGGTTCCTCAAACACCACCAAGGGCGTAGAGGTTCCTCAAGCACCACCGAGCGAGTAGAGGTTCCTCAAGCACCAACAAGCGTGTAGAGGCTCCTTAAGAACCACCAGGAGTGTAGAGGTTCCTCAAGCACCACTAGGCGTGTAGAGTTTCCTCAAGCACTACAAGGTGTGTAGAGGCTCTTTTAGCACAACTAGGCGTGTAGAGGCTGCTCAAGCACCACCAGACGTGTAGAGACCCCTTAAGCACCACCGAGCGTGTAAATGTTCCTCCAGCACCACTAGGCGTGTAGGGGTTCCTCAAGTACCACTAGACGAGTAGAGGCTCCTCAAGATCCACTAGGCGTGTACCGGCTCCTCAAGATCCACAAGGTTTGTAGAGGTTCTTCAAGCACCACCAGGTGTGCAGAGGTTCCTCTAGCACTGCCAGGCGTGAAGAGTTTCCTCAACCACTACCAGGTGTGTAGAGGCTCCTCAAGAAGCTCTAGGCGTGTAGAGGATCCTCAAGCACCACCAGGCGTGTAGAGGTTCCTCAAGCACCACCAGTTTTGTAGAGGCTCCTCAAGAACCACCAGGCGTGTAGAGGCTCCTCAAGCACCACTAGGCATATAGAGGCTCCTAAAGCACCACCAGACGTGTAGAGACTCCTTAATCACCACCGAGCGTGTAAGGGATCCTCAAGCAATACTGGGCGTGTAGAGTTTCCTCAAGCACCACCAGGTGTGTAGAGGCTCCTTAAGAACCACTAGGCGTGCAGAGGATCCTGAAGCACCACTAGGGGTGTAAAGGTTCCTCAAAAACATCTAGGCGTGTAGAGGCTCCTCAAGCCCCTCTAGGCGATAGAGGTTCCTCAAGCACCACCAGGCGTGTAGAGGTTCCTCAAGCACCACTGAGCGTGTGGAGGCTCCTTAAGCACCACCAGGCGTGAAGAAGATCCTCAAGAACCACGAGGCGTGTAGAGGCTCCTCAAGCACTACCAGGAGTGTAGAGGCTCCTGAAGAACCACTAGGCGTGTAGAGGTTCCTCAAGCATCACGAGCTGTGTAGAGGCTCCTCAAGCATCACCAGACGTATAGAGTTTCCTCAAGCACTACCAGGCGTGTAGAGGTTCCTCAAGCACTACCACGAGTGTAGAGGTTCTTCTAGCACCACTAGGCGTGTAGAGGCTCCTGAAGTACCACCAGGCTTGTAGAGGCTACTCTATCACCACCAGGTGTGTAGAGGCTCCTCTAGCACCACCAGGTGTGTAGAGTTTCTTCAAGCACTACCATATGTGTAGAGGCTCCTCTAGCACCACTAGGCGTGTAGAGGCTCCTCAAGCACCACCAGAAGTGTAGAGACTCGTTAAGCACCAACGAGCGCGTAGAGGTTCCTTAAGCACCACCGAGCGTGTAGAGGTTCCTTAAGCAACACCAGGCGTGTAGAGGCTCCTTAAGCAACACGAGGCGTGTAGAGGTTCCTCAAGCACCACTAGGCGTGTAGAGTTTCCTCTAGCACTACAAGGTGTTTAGAGGCTCTTTTAGCACAACTAGGCGTGTAGAGGCTGCTCAAGCAACACCAGACGTGTAGAGACTCCTTAAGCACCACCGAGCGTGTAAATGTTCCTCCAGCACCACGAGGCGAGTAGAGGTTCCTCAAGATCCATTAGGCGTGTACAGGCTCCTCAAGATCCACAAGGTTTGTAGAGGTTCTTCAAGCACCACCAGGAGTGCAGAGGTTCCTCTAGCACCACCAGCGTGAAGAGTTTCCTCAACCACTACCAGGTGTGTCGAGGCTCCTCTAGCACCACTAGGTGCGTAGAGGCTTCTCAATCAGCACCAGACGTGTAGAGGATCCTCAAGCACCACTAGGCGTGTAGAGGCTCCTCAAGCCCCACCAGGCGTGTAGAGGTTCCTCAAGCACCACAGGGTGTGTAGAGGCTCCTCAAGCACCACCAGATGTGTAAAGGCTCCTAATGAACCACTAGGCGTGTACTGTAGAGGCTCCTCAAGAACCACCAGGAGTGTAGGGGTTCCTCAAGCACCACCAGGCGTGTAGAGGCTCCTCACGAACCACCAGACGTGGAGAGGCTCCTCAAGCACCACCAGACATGTAGAGTTTCCTCAAGCACTACCAGGCGTGTAGAGGTTCCTCAAGCACTACCAGGTGTGTAGAAGCCCTTCTAGCACCACTAGGCGTGTAGAGGCTCCTGAAGCACCACCAGACGTGTAGAGAATCCTTAAGCTCCACCAAGAGTGTAGAGGTTCCTCAAGCACTACCAGGTGTGTAGAGGCTCCTCAAGCACCACTAGGCGTGTAGAGGCTCCTCATGCACCATCGAGCGTGTAGGGTTTCCTCAAGCACCACTTGGAGTTTAGAGGTTCCTCAAGCATCACCAGGCGTGTAGAGGTTCTTTAAGCACCACCAGGAGTGCAGAGGTTCCTCTAGCACCACCAGGCGTGAAGAGTTTCCTCAACCACTACCAGGTGTGTAGAGGCTTCTCTAGCAACACTAGGTGCGTAGAGGCTTCTCAATCACCACCTGACGTTTAGAGGTTCCTCAAGCACCACCAGGCGTGTAGAGGCTCCTCAAGCACCAGCAGGCGTGTAGAGGCTCCTCACGAACCACCAGACGTGGAGAGGCTCCTCAAGCACCACCAGACGTGTAGAGTTTCCTCAAGCACTACCAGGCGTGTAGAGGTTCCTCAAGCACTACCAGGTGTGTAGAGGGTCTTCTAGCACCACTAGGCGTGTAGAGTCTCCTCAAGCATCACCAGACGTGTAGAGAATCCTTAAGCTCCACCAAGAGTGTAGAGGTTCCTGAAGCACCTCCAGGCGTTTAGAGGCTCCTCAAGCACCACCAGGAGTGTAGAGGCTACTCTAGCACCACCAGGTGTGTAGACTCTCCTCTAGCACCACCAGGTGTGTAGAGTTTCCTCAAAGACTACCAGGTGTGTAGAGGCTCCTTAGCACAACTAGGCGTGTAGAGGCTCCTCAAGCACCACCAGATGAGTTGAGGTTCCTCAAACACTACTATGTGTGTAGAGGCTCCTCTAGCACTACCATATGTGGAGAGGCTCCTCTAGCACCACTAAGCGTATAGAAGCTCCTCAAATACCACAAGAAGTGTAGAGACTCCTCAAGCACCACCAAGCGTGTAGAGCTTCCTCAAGCACAAAAAACGTTTAGAGGCTCCTCTAACACCAACAGGCGTGTAGAGGTTCCTCAAGCACCACCGAGCGCGAAGAGGTTCCTCAAGCACCACTTGGCGTTTAGAGGTTCCTCAAGCATCACCAGGCGTGTAGAGGATCTTTAAGCACCTCCAGGAGTGCAGAGGTTCCTCTAGCACCACCAGGCGTGAAGAGTTTCCTCAACCACTACCAGGTGTGTAGAGGCTCCTCTAGCAACACTAGGTGCGTAGAGGCTTCTCAATCACCACCTGACGTTTAGAGTTTCCTCAACCACTACAAGGAGTGTAGATACTCCTCTAGCACCACTAGGTGCGTAGAGGCTTCTCAAACACCACCAGACGTGTAGAGGTTCCTGAAGCACCACCAGGGTGTAGAGGCTCCTCAAGCACCACCAGGCGTGTAGAGGTTCCTCAAGCACCACCAGGTGTGTAGAGGCTCCTCAAGCACCACGAGATGTGTAAAGGCTCTTAATGAACCACTAGGCGTGTAGAGGCTCCTCAAGAACCACCAGGAGTGTAGGGGTTCCTTACGCACCACCAGGCGTGTAGAGGCTCCTCACGAACCACCAGACGTGTGGAGGCTCCTTAAGCACCAACAGGCGTGTAGAGGCTCCTAAAGAACCACTAGGCGTGTAGAGGCTCCTCAAGCACTACCAGGCGTGTAGAGACTCCTCAAGAACCACAGAGAGTGTAGATGTTCCTCAAGCACCACTAGGCGGTTAGGGTTTCCTCAAGCACCACGAGGCGAGTAGAGGCTCCTCAAGATCCACTAGGCGTGTAGAAGCTTCTCAAGATCCACTAGGCATGTAGAGGTTCCTCAAGTACCACCAGGGGTGTAGAGGCTCCTCAAGCACCACGAGGCGAGTAGAGGTTCCTCAAGCACCACGACGCGTGTAGAGGCTCCTCAAGCACCACCAGGCGTGTAGAGGCTCCATAAGAACCACCAGGAGTGTAGAGGTTCATTAAGCACCACCAGGCGTGTAGAGATTCCTCAAGCACCACCAAGCGTGTAGAGGCTCCTCAAGCACAACTGAGCGTGTGGAGGCTCCTTAATCACCTCCAGGCGGGTAGAGGCTAATCTAGCACTACTGTGTGTGTGGAGGCTCCTTAAGCACCACCAGACGTGTAGAGTTTCTTCAAGCACTGCCAGGTGTGTAGAGGTTCCTCTAGCACCATTGGCGTGTAGAGGCTCCTCAAGAATCACCAGACGTAGAGAGGCTCCTGAAGCACCACCAGACGTGTAGAAGCTCCTCAAGCACCACCAGACGTGTAGAGTTTCCTCAAGCACTACCAGGTGTGTAGAGGCTCTTCTAGAACCACTAGGCGTGTAGAGGCTACTCAAGCTCCACCAGACGTGTAGAGAATCCTTACGCTCCACCAAGAGTGTAGAGGTTCCTCAAGCACGACCAGGTGTGTAGAGGCTCCTCAAGCACCACCAGGCGTGTAGAGGCTACTCTAGCAACACCAGGATTGTAGAGGCTCCTCTAGCACCACCAGGTGTGTAGAGTTTCCTCAAGCACTACCAGGTGTGTAGAGGCTCCTTAGCACAACTAGGCGTGTAGAGGCTCCTCAAGCACCACCAGACGTGTAGAGTTTCGTCAAGCACTACCAGGCGTGTAGAGGTTCCTCAAGCACTACTATGTGTGTAGAGGCTCCTCTAACACTACCATATGTGTAGAGGCTCCTCAAGCACCACTAGGCGTGTAGAGGCTCCTCAAGCACCACCAAGTGTAGAGGCTCCTCAAGCACCACCAGGCGTGTAGAGGCTTCTCAAGAACCACCGAGAGTGTAGATGTTCCTCAAGCACCACTAGGCGTGTAGGGGTTCCTCATACACCACTCAGCGTGTGGAGGAGCCTTAAGCACCACCAGGCGTGTAGAGGCCACTCTAGCACCACCAGGCGTGAAGAGTTTCCTCAACCACTTCCAGGTGTGTAGAGGCTCCTTTAGCACCACTAGGTGCGTAGAGGCTTCTCAATCACCACCAGGCGTGTAGAGATTCGTCAAGCACCACCAGGCGTGTAGAGGCTCCTCAGGCACTACTAGGCGTGTAGAGGCTCCTCAAGCACCACCGAGCGTGTAGGGGTTCCTCAAGCACCACTTGGTGTGTAGAGGTTCCTCAATTACCACCAGGCGTGTAGAGGCTCCTCAAGGACCACCAGACGTGTAGAAACTCCTTAAGCACCACCGAGCTTGTAGAAGTTCCTCAAGCACCAGTAGGCTTGTAGAGGATCTTCAAGCACCACCAAGAGTGTAGAGGTTCCTCAAGCACCACCAGGCGTTTAGAGGTTCGTCAAGCACCACCAGGCGTGTAGAGGCTCCTCAAGCACCACCAGGTGTGTAGAGACTCCTGAAGAACCACTAGTCGTGCAGAGGCTCCTCAAGCATCACTAGGCGTGTAGAGGTTCCTCAAGAACCACTAGGCATGTAGAGGCTCCTTAAGCCCCACTAGGCGTTAGAGGTTCCTCAAGCACCACCAGGCGTGTAGAGGTTCCTCAAGCACCACCAGGCGTGTAGAAGTTCCTCAAGCACCACCAAGCGTGTAGAGGCTTCTCAGGAACCACTAGGAGTGTAGAGGCTCTTCAAGCATCACTAGGCTTGTAGAGGTTCCTCAAGAACCACTAGGCGTGTAGAGGCTCTTCAAGCCCCACTATTCGTTAAAGGTTCCTCAAGCACCACCAGGCGTGTAGAGGTTCCTCGAGCACAAATGAGCGTGTGGAGGCTCCTTAAGCACTACCAGGCGTGTAGAGGCTCCTCAAGAACTACTAGGCGTGTAGAGGTTCCTCAAGCACCACTAGGCGTGTAGAGGCTCCACATGCACCACGAGACGTGCAGAGACTTCTTAAGCACCACCGAGCGTATAGAGGTTTCTCAAGCACTACCAGGTGTGTAGAGGCTCCTCAAGCACCAACAGGCATATAGAGGTTCCTCAAGCATCACCAAGCGTGTGGAGGCTACTCTAGCACCACTAGGCGTGTAGAGGTTCCTCAAGCACCACCAGGAGTGAAGAGTTTCCTCAACCACTACCAGGTGTGTAGAGGCTCCTCTAGCACCACTAGGTGCATAGAGGCTTCTCAATCAGCACCACACGTGTAGAGGTTCCTCAAGCACCACCAGGCGTGTAGAGGCTCCTCAAGCACCACCAGGTGTGTAGAGACTCCTGAAGAACCACTAGTCGTGCAGAAGCTCCTCAAGCACCACTAGGCGTGTAGAGGTTCCTCAAGAACCACTAGGCATTTAGAGGCTCCTTAAGCCCCACTAGGCGTTAGAGGTTCCTGACGCACCACCAGGCGTGTAGAGGTTCCTCAAGCACCACTGAGCGTGTGGAGGCTCCTTAAGCACCACCAGTCGTTTAGAGGCTCCTCAAGATCCATTAGGCGTGTAGAGGCTCCTCAAGCACTACCAGGCGTGCACAGGCTTCTCATGAACCACTAGACATGTAGAGGTTTCTCAAGCACCACCAAGCGTGTAGAGGCTCCTCAAGCACCACCAGGCGTGTAGAGGTTCCTCAAGCACTACCGATAGTGTAGAATTTCCTTAAGCACCCCCAGGCGTGTAGAGGCTCTTCAAGAACCACTAGGCTTGTAGAGGCTCTTCAGGCACCACCAGGCGTGTAGAGGCTCCTCAAGAACCACTAGGCGTGTAGAGGCTCCTCAAGCACCACCAGGCGTATAGAAGGCTCCTCAAGCACCACCTAGTGTGTGGAGGATCCTTAAGCATATATAGTGATTGTGCACACATGTGTGCACAGCCACGTGTGTGTGTGTGTGTGTGTATATGTACAGTCATATGTGTGTGCACAGTGACTTGTGCATGCACAGTCTCGATGAAGATTTTTCGAACACTGTTGGAGACAGCTGACAACTCAAGACCGTTTGTTTACTATAGTACGTAGAAAAAATTATGAGTTACTATAAAATTGATCGGTGATTGGTTACTCTGCTCCCCGTTGCCTAATTTATTGATTGGGTTTTGTCGTTTCATATTATATATATATATATATATATATATATATATATATATATATATATATATATATATATATATATATATATATATATATATATATATATATATATATATATATATATATATATATATATATATATATATATATATATATATATATATATATAGATACTATAGCACTAGGCGTGTGTGTGTGTGTGTCTGCTACTCTGGGCAGTCAATACGGCACAATCGTTTTTCATCAAACTTGGTGGAAAAATCGCAAAACATTCGTAGATTGGAACAAACCTGGTCCCATATCGATGGTTTCTTTAGGAAGCCATTACATAACCATTTTATTTACGCTGGAAAACGATGCAAGTCTACGGACTTGGCGCACCCTCATTCGCATTACGCGGTCAGCCTATGATTGCATTTATCGTATGGCTCCCTCCTCCTCCCCCCCACTTTTTTTCTTAGTTTACTTTTTTTAATCTTGTATGGATTATAAAAGATGGAAGATGAGTAAATAAAAGAATAAATATAGAAGCACTACACGACCATGATTACAACAACCACGACCATGATTATAACAACCACGACTATGATTATAACAACCACGACCATGATTATAACAACCACGACCATGATTATAACAACCACGAATATGATTATAACAACCACGAATATGATTATAACAACCAAGACTATGATTATAACAACCACGACTATGATTATAACAACCACGACTATGATTATAACAACCACGACCATAATTATAACAACCACGAATATGATTATAACAACCACGAATATGATTATAACAACCAAGACTATGATTATAACAACCAGGATCATGATTAAAACAACCACGAATATGATTATAACAAGCACGACCATGAATATAACAACCACGACTATTATTATATAACAACCACAACTATGATTATAACAAACACGACCATGATTATAACAACTACGACTACGATTATAACAACAACGACAATGATAATAACAACCACGACCATGATTATAACAACCACGACCATGATTATAACAACCACGACTATGACTATAATAACCACGACTATAATTATAACAACCACGACCATGATTATAACAACCACGAATATGATTATAGCAAGTACGACCATGATTATAACACTCACGACCATGATTATAGCAACCACGACCATGATTATAAAACTCACGACCATGATTATAAAAACCACGACTATGATTATAGCAACCACGACTATGATCATAACCACGAGTATGATTATAACAACCACGACCATGATTATAACAATCACGACCATGATTATAACAACCATGACCATGATTATAACATCCACGACTATGATTATAACAACCACGAATATGATTATAACAACCACGACCATGATTATAACAACCACGACCATAATTATAACAACCACGACTATGATTATAACAACCACGAATATGATTATATCAACCAAGGACCATGATTATAACAACCACGACTATGATTATAACAACCACGACCATGATTATAACAACCACGATTATAACAACCACGAATATGATTATAACAACCACGACCATGATTTTAACAACCAGGACCATGATTATAACAACCACGAATTTGATTATAACAACTACGACCATGATTATAACAACCACGAAAATGATTATAACAACCACAACTATGATTATAACAACCAAGATCATGATTATAACAACCGCGAATATGATTATAACAACCACGACCATGATTAAAACAACCACGACCATGATTATAACAACCAAGACTATGATTATATCAAGAACGACCTTGAATATAACAACCACGACTATGATTATATAACAACCACGACTATGATTATGAAAACCACAACCATGATTATAACAACTACGACTACGATTATAATAACAACGACCATGATAATAAAAACCACGACCATGATTATAACAACCACGACTATGACTATAATAACCACGACCATAATTATAACAACCACGACCATGATTATAACAAACACGAATATGATTATAACAACCACGACCATGATTATAACACTCAAGACCATGATTATAACAACCACGACTCTGATTATAGCAACCACGACTATGATCATAACCACGAGTATGATTATAACAACCACGACCATGATTATAACACTCACGACAATGATTATAGAAACCACGACCATGATATAACACTCAAGACCATGATTATAACAACCACGACTATGATTATAGCAACCACGACTATGATCATAACCACGAGTATGATTATAACAACCACGACCATGATTATAACAACCACGACTATGATTATAACAACCACGACCATGATTATAACAACCACGAGTATGATTATAACAAGCACGACCATAAATATAACAACCACGACTACGATTATAATAACCATGACTATAATTATAACAACCACGACCATGATTATAACGACCACGACTATGATTATAACAACAACGACCATGAATATAACAACCACGACCATGATTATAACAACCAAGGACCCTGATTATAACAACCACGACTATGATTATAACAACCACGACCATGATTATAACAACCACGAAAATGAATATAACAACCACGAATATGATTATAACAACCACGACCATGATTATAACAACCTGGACCATGATTATAACAACCACGAATATGATTATAACAACCACGACCATGATTATAACAACCATGACCATGATTATAACAACCTCGACTATGATTATAACAACCACGACCATTATTATAACAAACACGAATATGATTATAACAACCACGAATATGATTATAACAACCACGACCATAATTATAACAACCAGGATCATGATTATAACAACCACGAATATGATTATAACAACCACGACCATGATTATAACAACCACGACCATGATTATAACAACCACGACTATAATTATAACAAGCACGACCATGAATATAACAACCACGACTATGATTATATAACAACCACGACTATGATTATAACAACCACGACCATGATTATAACAACTACGACTACGATTATAACAACAACGACCATGAAAATAACAACCACGACTATGATTATAACAACAACGACCATGATTATAACAACCACGACCATGATTATAACAACCACGAATATGATTATAACAACCACGACCATGATTATAACACTCACGACCATGATTATAGCAACCACGACCTTGATTAAAACACTCACGACCATTATAACAACCACGACTATGATTATAGCAACCACGACCATGATTATATCAACCACGACCATGATTATAACAACCACGAGTATGATTATAACAACCACGACCATGATTATATCACTCACGACCATGATTATAACAACCACGAGTATGATTAAAACAACCACGACTATGATCATAACCAAGAATATGATTATAACAGCCACTACCATGTTATAACAACCACGACCATCTGGAAAACGATGTCGCTCTACGCTGTCAGGCGGACGGCAGTTGCGCGCTTGCCAAACATGAGCGTTCGAACTTTCACCCCTCGGTAAACTGTACCACAGGACTCACTTGTATATATATATATA
>NW_024753662.1:0-17315 GCF_018991925.1 Homarus americanus | reverse complement strand
TATGTATATTGTTGTTATACCTGCACTGTGTATGTATATGTCCTTATACCTGTACTGTGTATGTGTATTATACCCGGACAGTATGTCTACATTCCATGTATTTGTCGAATTAATGTGAACTTTTCTTACGATTTTATTGTCTGCGTGTCTTACTATCTATCTATCTATCTATCTATCTGTCTATCTATCTATCTATCTGCCTCTCTACCTCTGTTAGTGGTGGCCTTTGTGAAGGGTCGTTAGGAGCGTCAGACAGTCACATACCTGGCCATGGTGCGGCTCCTCAGCTGGTAACAACATGTAGCTGAGTGAACAAGCTCGCTCGCTCCCTGCATCAAAGCTAACACGCGTACAGGTGAACAACTCTCACAGGATACAGCCAGTCCCTTCGTGCCTCCCGGGTCTACAATATTTGTTCACTTTTCTTTTTCAGTTGGCAGATGGAATGTTTTTTCTCATCACACACACACACACACACACACACACACACACACACACACACACACAAACACACACACACACACACACACACACACACACACACACACACACACACACACACACACACACACACACAGAATCTTGGTGCCACTGTCTCCATGCATGAGGAGAGTGGTTTAGATGATGGTGTTGTTGGTGGCGACGACGAACAATTGGGTCGTTATAGTCTGGATGATACTGTGAACCAGAGCAATATAACCGCACGTGGTTTCCTCACCTCCCACCCACCGTTGTATGAAGACACCAAACTTAACCCCTCCATCACCCTCACCCACTAGATGCGACAGTCTCCAGGGTCAGGGAAGAGATCTGGTACGCATGAGACCTGACCAGATATTGACCTTGCCTGCATCCTATAATGACCTTCTTGGTGCTGAAGAGAAAAATTTAAGAACAGAAAATAATAATATATAAGTAATATTGTGAGACTCAGTGAAGTTTGGTGACACAGAGAATGATGCATTGGCCTCACTGTGTACTCTATCCCCTAAATGATTTCCTTATTAGATAATGAAACAAGTTACCATTATATATTTGGTTCTGTGCTCCAAAGGCAGTGAAACTGAAACACCTTCTCATATGCTCCTACACCAATCATACAGGAATAATTTTTTATCAACTTCTCTTCAGTAGTTAGCATCTATACACTAGGAGTTGAGGAACTTATTGAACAATGTTTGGATCAAGTTAATTTTCAGTCTTATTCTTTTTTTTCTATTATTTAGCACTGTAATACAATTTTTTTTTCACCAATGAATGATTTAGATTACTCTCAAAGATGCTGTGGATAAAGGTGGAGGAATGGTGACTGTGTCGTTCATACTGTAGGTGGTTGTGCAGCCTCAATAACGTACCCATAAGTGGCACTCGCATTATCAATATCAGTTTTGTTTGCAGTTCCCTGTTTTCACAATCATTTCATTTTCTCGAAACATTACATTTTTTTGTTATTAGATCCTAAATATACAAGAATTTTAGAGTCATCGTCAATCTGGAAAATTATTTGGCGAATTTGTCCATCGTCTTTGACACCGACTGTAAGTATGTTTACTGTAGAGTAAACTCTGCCACTTTACTCAGGTGGTTGTTCAACATATTATTCCAGTTTATACAACAATCTTTATTCTTCCTTTCCCTTCCCTTCCCTTCATGTTATGGTAATAAATAACACATTGTATTCTCCTGGTACCGTCTTCTTCAGACTTATATGCTTATTCCTCTACAACAATATCGATCACCTCTAGCAAGACGTCCTCAGTCCTGCATTTTTCCTTACTCCACATCCTTGGGTTGGGTTGGGTTGGATCGGGTCGTGTCGGGTCGGGTTGAGTTGGGCCGAGTCGAGTTGAGTCGGGGTCGGGTTGGGTCGGGTAGGGTCGGGGTCGGGTTGGGTAGGGTCGGGTCGGGTCGGGTTGTGTTAGATCATTTTGCTCACTATCTCCGTCGTTCCCTGAGATATATAACTAATTTTTTATTTTAAAGTTTCTTACATTAAAGTCACACAAAGTGGATCTTATTTATATATATTTTTTATGTTATAAAAATGTTGTCTTTGTTCTGTTAGTTCAATAATTCTTCATATAAATACACTGCTTTATGTAGGCAGTTTGAAGCTGGGACTCTTACTTCAAGTGTTTAGATAGTTTAAGTATAAGTCTTTTATCTGTCTTAAGATACTTATAGCTTCTATATTGTTTATCTTAAGCCTTCTACGAGTATGGATCATCACTTAAGTATGATCATGTCCTTCTCCTCACTAATACAGTACACAGTGAGGCCAATGCATCATTCTCTGTGTCACCAAACTTCACTGAGTCTCACAATATTCTTTATATATTATTATTGTCTGTTCTTAAATTTTTCTCTTCAGCACCAAGAAGGTTATTATAGGATGCAGGCAAGGTCAATATCAGGTCAGGTCTCATGCGTACCAGATCTCTTCCCTGACCCTGGAGACTGTCGCATTTAGTGGGTGACGGTGATGGAGGGGTATATATATATATATATATATATATATATATATATATATATATATATATATATATATATATATATATATATATATATATATATATATATATATATATATATATATATATGTGTGTGTGTGTTGTGTTGTCAATAGTAGGAGAAACAATTGAGACGCTGCAATTGTGTGTAAATGAGGCAGAAAGTCAGATCAGCAACCTGGGACTTGGTCACAATTTTCGTGATGCCATATGGCAGCAGGGTCTACCATTAGACAACACATTATGCTTCCAATATCTTCCCAGGCGGTAGTACCTCCCTGTTTGGTAGCTGTCTACTACCTACTACCAGAAGGTGGTTTCTGTTGGTAACTATTGTATTTACTAGTATAGTATTTGAGCTGCAGTATTTAAGCTGTCAAAGAGTAGAAATACGTTATACAGTATCATCAACATTACTGACGCCCTTATTTGGTGATGACTCAGTTATTGTTGTTGCGAACCCCGCCACCAATTGTCATGATCTACCTACCCAGCATTACGAACCACGCCATCTATTGTCCTGATCTACCTACCCAGCACCACGAGCAACGCCATCTAGGGACGAGACACGAGTATGACTCGTCTTAGTTACCACTCCGGGGTTTCCCTTCTCCATATCCAGTTCGATGAGAGTTCAGTTCACTCTGGGAAGTGACCACAGGATCACCTATCCTGGAAACTTATGGCACAGTGACTACCTACCGTCTTCTACAATACTCAGCCTTACTCGTCAGCCATCTCAGCTCCGCACTTAAGTATTTGTAATCTTATATTGCCTCCCCCACGTCCACATGCTTTAGAATTGTTGTATGTTGTATAAATATGTATATACTGTTAATGTTTAGGTTAAGTATGGTTAAGGGTAAATTATAGAAAGCTGAATATTTTGTTAAGGAATTTATGGTACTTTATTATACACAACAAAAACTCACATCCTTTGTCTACCCTTTTATAGTCCGATTGTTTTTGTTTTTTTATTGTTGTTGCCTGTTGGGATCTGGGTAGACTTTTAACTATATTCTAAATCCCCAACGCGTAACATTGTTAACCCGATATACTGTAATCATCAGTTGAAAAATAAAATCTATTTCTCGCTTCAAGTCTTGAGGATAGTTCTCGTCTTCCGCCACACACTGTCCACTTCCTCAAACTAGAGCGACACTACTGTAAATCTAGTTGTCATCCTTGAATAAAGTCGCTGATTGGATAAATATTCAAGGTCCACAGGAATCTCTCGCTGATGCTGTCAAATTTGTGTTAAGGAAACTTCAGCATGGGTCTTTATCGGGCTTTGAGGCCATTCATCTTATTCACGAATATTTATTATTGATATATAGACAAGATGTACATGTATGAAGATAAAGTATACAGTCTGTTGAACAAGCTTAGGTACAGTGCCGTACTACCAGTACTGTCCATGTTAGCGTGTACTACACTTTAAGATGATCACGACGAAACCGCGCACATGGGACACGTGAAGATATATATATATATATATATATATATATATATATATATATATATATATATATATATATATATATATATATATATATATATATATATATATATATATATATATATATATATATATATATATAGATAGATAGATAGATAGATAGATAGATAAAATCACACAGAGAAAAGGGAACAATGGAGAACATTAGCTTTCGTCTTTATTCAAGACATATTCAGAGGCAACTGAATTACAACATAAGAACATAAGAAAATAAGGAGTCTGCAATAGGCCGGTTGGCCTGTGCATGGCAGCTCCTGTCGAGAGTTACTACCACTCTCTATCATCCATGATTCTATCAAGTCTCCTTTTGAAACTTTCCAGCGTTCCAGCACTTACTACCAAGTTGCTAAGCGTGTTCCACTCGTCCACCACCCTATTTGTGAACCAGTTCCTTCCTATCTCCCTCCTAAACCTAAACTTATCCAACTTAAATCCGCTGCTCCGAGTCCTATCCTGCTCGGATATTATAAGAACTTTATCTATATCCCCTTTAGTGATTCCTTTCACCCACTTAAATACGTCTATCATATATCCATACTTCTATCATATCTCCCCGCACTCTTCGTCTTTCTAGGGAATGTAAGTTAAGTTTCTTAAACCTAGGTTGATATGGAAGGTTTCTAAGTCCCGGAATCATTTTCGTCATTCTTCGCTGCACCGACTCTAGTAAATTGATATCCATTCTATAATAAGGGCACCAGAACTGAACCGCATAATCGAGATGCGGCCTGACTAGCGCAAGATATAGTTGCAGTAAGACCTCTGCACTCTTGTTACTTACACTTCTAGATATAAAACCCAATACTCTGTTTGCCTTATTTCGTTCATTAACGCACTGTTTTCTAGGCCGTAGGTCCGGGCTTACAAGTACCCCTAAGTCTCTTTCACAAGTCGACTTCTCTAGGTTGATGTTGTTAAGGCTGTATACATTGACAGTATTTGTTCTTCCAATATTAAGTACGCTGCACTTGCTGGTGTTGAATTTCATTTGCCTTTTTTCAGACCACTCCTGCAGTTTATTTAGATCCTCCTGTAAAGCATTTGCATCCTGCCCTGAATTAATCTGCCGCCCTATTTTGGTGTCATCCGCAAACTTGCTTATGTCACTGCTGATTCTAGTATCTAGATCGTTTATGTAGATTATGAACAAGAGTGGGCCTAGTACTGACCTCTGGGGAACCCCACTGGTTACACGGCCCCACTCAGATTTAACACCATCTACGCTGTCCCTCTGCGTTCTATCGGTGATCCACGATTTTATCCAATTTAAAACTTTCCCCTCGATACCATGAGCCTTGATTTTTCTGAGAAGCCTCTGATGCGGTACTCTATCAAATGCTTTGCTAAAGTCTAAGTAAATAACATCGTAATTTTCTTCATTATCTCCTACCTCGAAGACTTTCCTAAAAAACGTCAACAGATTTGTTAGACAAGATTTTTCCTTTGTAAACCCATGTTGAGAGTCGTAGATTAATTTGCTTTTCTCTAAATGCGATCGGATGCTATCTGGTATAATTGATTCAAGAAATTTCCCCACCACTGACGTCAAACTGATCGGCCGGTAATTTGATGCTGATGCTCTGTCTTCCTTTTTGAATATGGGTACTACATTTGCCTGGTTCCACAAGTCTGGCACAGAGACTGAGAGAGAGCTTATGTACACAGGGAGACCTTGCAAAACATGAGGTCAGGTAAAAAAACATGACATCCACTAATCCACACACCAACCACACAGCAAACATAAGAAGAGATTATAAGAACGGGCGACATGAATTTGAGTAATGGCATGTACAAACTGGACAATTTTGTAATTAAGAAGATTTGTAACCAGGTGAGAAGGTTGGGTCACCTTACCCTCTGACCTGACTACCGACCGTTGCCGTGCTATTTAAAGATTAGTAGGGTCATTACCTAATACCTGACCATTGTGGACCTGGTCTCACCCTCCTCTGTATATATACACCTTGTTTTGTACTTCTCTTTAGTCTGTACTCTCCCCTGAAGATGTGAATTACACGAAAGCGCTTGGGAACTTCGTGTTTTCTTCTTTCCTTGTGGTTATCAGCATATATATATATATATATATATATATATATATATATATATATATATATATATATATATATATATATATATATATATATATATATATATATATATATATATATATATATATATATATATATATATATATGCGGGAGGGTCGACGGCAGCGTCTTTTCGGCTTTGGAGCTTGTCTGCCTCGGTTTACAGTCGGGCTAATTCGAAAGTATTCACACCTCGTGTGGGTGATCCTCCAAGCGTTACGGTGTAGAGTGATCGTCTCCCAGATGAGAGGTTAGATTTGTCACTTCTTCCGGTTTATCTTAAGGCTATCCTTATATCTTTTTAGTTGCCGCCAGCGTTACGTTTACTATTCGTTAGATGAATGTAAAGTAGCTGCTTTGGCAGTCTACTGACGTCCATGCGGGTAACATAGCCATTAGCCAGTCCGACGTAGTTGTTCATGGATAATGGTAGCCTTGATGCTCCTACAGTTTCTGTCAGCAAGAATACTGACATTTATTCTCTTGTCTTCCCAGCGAACTCGGAGGATGGAACGTAGATTTTCAATTGCCTTGAGGTACTTCCTGTATGTAACCCATGTCTCACTTCCATATAGCAGGGTGGGAAGGAACACTGCTCGATATACATCTAACTTTGTAGAAAATTTAACCTCCCTACAGCTGAAGACACGGGTACGTAGTCTGCCAAAGGCTTGAGATGCACATCCGATCCAACGTTGAATCTCATCATCGATGTTCGCGGTGGTGGACAGGTGGGAGCCGAGATACTGAAAGTGGGTAACATTAGAGGGCGTAGTACCATTAAGTTGGATGGATGGTGGAGGTGTGGCTGAACCAGGGGCAGGCTGAAAGAGAATCTAAATCTTACGCACATTCACCTCAATGCCGAAGCGTCGATATGCATCTGCGTAGGTGTTCAGGATCTCCTGTAGGTCGCGTTTGGTGTGAGCGACAAGGGTGAGGTCGTCTGCATACTGAATTCGTGTTATGGTAAAAAGACCCGTCATCCGGGACTCTATGTCCATCCCGCCGGCTAAATTGGCACTAGCACGAGTAAGGAAGGCAGCCAAGAAAATAGAAAAGAGAGTTGGCACCACTGCACATACTTGTTTTACCCCGGTTGAATGATTTGATTTATGTGGTGAGGCAGGAACATAGACTGCAACCATACATCTTGGCTCTCCCTTTTCCTGATCCAGTGGTGTAAGTGTTGCAAAGACTGGGGAGAGGGACAGTTGCAATGGAGTGTCGATACCCCAGTTTGTTGGATTTCGCCTTCGTAGCCTATTCTTCATGCATTGACATTTTCGCTGGTGTAGTCGTTAGTTTCCCTTGTTGGTCACCTCTTCCGCCGTTGGGGTATTGTTGGAGCTCTGTAAGCAAGTCTGTCTGATGCAGCGCTCCAGCGCAGATTTTTCGTTCGGGTTTTATTCCCGTAGCCTTATACCTACCAAGGTTAATCCACAAGTCAGTGGGGCAGTAGTTGCTAGGCCAGAGGACGTATCCACATGCCAGTGGACCTAGACACTTCCCGTTGGGGCCCACTTCTAAGATCCCCTGTTGGTCTAGCCTGGGCCCACGAGGCACCCAGTTACCATTTGTTACCACGAGGAGGCACAACAGGAGTCTTGATGGTGAAGAGGTTGTGTACTGGCAAGGGAAGACTTATGAGGGGGTAGCTCAAAGTGATAGGAAGCAGGCAGTGCTTGCACCTTAAAACTAACATAATGCTGCCACACTAGACTCATTGCCCCTCTGAGTGTACACACACACACACACACACACACACACACACACACACACACACACACACACACACACACACATATTCAGCTAAAATTTTATTTTATTTTACATAAAAATCACAAATTCCTTGCAAAAACTTGTTTTACTGAGTGTTGGGGAATATATTTCAACATTACCACCACAATCACCACCACATTGTTGCACCACACCACAATCACCACCCACCTGCCAACACACCAAATCACCACCACACACAGTCAACACACCTCACCAACACAGCACATCCACACAATACCCAATCCACACCACACACTGTCACACCACACCACAATCACCCACCACACACAGTCACATCCACACCACAATCACCCACCACACACATGATCCATCCACACCACAATCACCCACCACACACTGTCACATCCACACCACAATCACCCAACACACACAGTCACATCCACACCACAATCACCCACCACACAGTCACATCCACACCACAATCACCCACCACACACAGTCACAACAAACACCCACCACACACACAGTCACATCCACACCACACACAGTCACATCCACACCACAATCACCACCACACACTCTCACATCCACACCACAATCACCCACCACACACAGTCACATCCACACCACAATCACCCACCACACACAGTCACATCCACACCACAATCACCCACCACACACAGTCACATCCACACCACAACACCCCACACAGTCACATCCACCACAATCACCCACACACACAGTCACATCCACACCACAATCACCCACCACACACAGTCACATCCACACCACACACAGTCACATCCACACCACAACCACCCACCACACACTCACATCCACACACAATCACCCACCACACACAGTCACACCACACCACAATCACCCACCACACAGTCATCCACACCACAATCACCCACCACACACAGTCACACCACACCACAATCACCCACCACACAAGTCCACATCCACACCACACACAGTCACATCCACACCACAATCACACACCACACTGTCACATCCACACCACAATCACCCACACACACACTGTCACATCCACACCACAATCACCCACCACACACAGTCACACACACACAACCACCCACCACACACAGTCACATCCACACACACAATCACCCACCACACACAGTCACATCCACACCACAATCACCCACCACACACAGTCACACCACAAACCATCCACCACACACAGTCACATCCACACCACAATCACCCACCACACACTCACATCCACACCACAATCACCCACCACACAGTCACATCCACCACAATCACCCACCACACACAGTCACATCCACACCACAATCACCCACCACACACAGTCACATCCACACCAATCACCCACCACACATAGTCACATCCACCACACACACAGTCACACCACCACAATCACCACCACACACAGTCACATCCACACCACAATCACCCACCACACACAGTCACATCCACACCACAATCACCACCACACCCACATCCACACACAATCACCACCACACACAGTCACCAACAATCACCCACCACACAGTCAACACACCATCCACCACACACAGTCACATCCACCACACGCACAGTCCACACCACAATCCACCACACACGTCACATCCACCACAATCACCCACCACACACAGTCATCCACACCAAACCACCCACCACACACACAGTCACATCCACCACAATCACACACCACACACAGTCACCACACCACAATCACCCACACACAGTGTCACATCCACCACCACAATCAACAACAACCCCACCACACACAATCACCCATCACACACACACCACACCACAACACCCATCACACATGTCACATCCACACCACAATCACACACCACACACAGTCACACACACAATCACCCACCACACACAGTCCACACACACCAACACCCACCACACACAGTCACATCCACCACAATCACCCACAAACCATCACCACAATCACCATCACACAGTTCACATCCACACCACAATCACCCATCACACAGCACACCACCACAACACACACACAGTCACACACCACATCCACCGCATCTTTACTTGTCTGGCCCAACTGCAAATGATTTATCTCGCATCATGAACAGGATGAGGTGATGGTAGGACGAGACGTGAGGGAAGGAGTGAGGTGATGGTAGGGCGGGAGACGTGAGGGAGAGGAAGTGATGGTAGGACGGAGACGTGAGGGAAGGAGGTGAAGTGATGGTAGGACGGGAGAGACGTGAGGGAAGGAGGTGAAGTGATGGTAGGAGGGTGGAGGCAGGTAGGACAGGAGACGTGATGGTAGGAGAGTGAGGTGGTAGGAGGTGAGGTGATGGTAGGAGAGTGAGGTGATGGTAGGAGGGGAGTGAGGTGATGTGGGACGAAGACGTGAGGGGAAGGAGAGTGAAGTGATGGTAGGACGGAAGACGTGATAGGAGAGGAGGTGATGGTAGGAGAGTGAGGGTGATGGTAGGAGGTGAGGTGATGGTAGAGAGTGGTGATGTGGTAGGAGGTGAGGTGATGGTAGGAGGGGTGGTGATGGTAGGAGGGTGAGGTGATGGTAGGAGGGTGAGGTGATGGTAGGAGAGTGAGGTGATGGTAGGAGGGTGAGGTGATGGTAGGAGGGAAGTGGGGTGATGGTAGGGAGGGTGAGGTGATGGTAGGAGAGTGAGGTGATGGTAGGAGAGTGAGGTGATGGTAGAGTGAGGTGATGGTAGGGTGGTGATGGTAGGAGGAGTGGTGATGGTAGGAGGGGAGGTGATGGAGGAGGGGAGGTGATGGTAGGAGAGTGAGTGATGGTAGGAAGAGTGAGGTGATGGTAGGAGGGTGGTGATGGTAGGAGGTGAAGTGATGGAGGAGGGTGGGGTGATGGTAGGAGAGTGAGGTGATGGTAGGGGAGGTGGGGTGATGGTAGGAGGGTGAGGTGATGGTAGGAGAGTGAAGGATGGTAGGGTGAGGTGATGGTAGGAGGGGAGGTGATGGTAGGAGGGTGAGGTGATGGTAGGAGGTGAGGTGATGGTAGGAGGGGTGAGGTGATGGTAGGAGAGTGAGGTGATGGTAGGAGGGTGAGGTGATGGTAGGAGGAAGACGTGAGGAAGGAGGTGGTGATGGTAGGAGGAGAGAGTGATAGTAGGAGAGTGAGGTGATGGTAGGAGGGTGAGGTGATGGTAGGAGAGTGAGGTGATGGTGAGAAGGGGAGGAGTGAGGGGAAGGTAGGAGAGTGAGGTGATAGGGAGAGGGAGGTGATGGTAGGAGGGGTGAGGATGGTAGGAGAGGGAGGTGATGGTAAGGGAGAGGGAGGGAGGAGGGAGGAGCAGGAGAGTGAGGTGATGGTAGACGGGAGAGTGAGGAAGGAGAGGAAGTGATGGTAGGGATGGAGACGGGGAGGGGAAGGAGAGTGAGTGAATAGGAGGGAGAGTGGAGGAGGAGAGTGGAAGGAGGTAGGAGGGGTGAGGTGATGGTAGGAGGGTGAGGTGATGGTAGGAGGTGGAGGTGATGGTAGGAGGGTGAGGTGATGGTAGGAGTGGAGGTGATGGTAGGAGGGGGGTGAGGTGGATAGAGGAGGGTGAGGTGATGGGGCAGGGGAGGGTGAGGTGATGGTAGGAGGTGAGGTGATAGAGGGAGGGGTGAGGTGATGGTAGGAGGGTGAGGTGATGGTAGGGAGGGTGAGGTGATAGGAGGGTGAGGTGGATGGTAGGAGGTGGGAGGTGATGGGTAGGAGGGGGTGAGGTGGATGGTAGGGAGAGTGAGGTGATGGTAGGGAGGGGTGAGGTGATGGTAGGAGGGGAGGTGATGGTAGGAGTGTGGAGGTGATGGTAGGAGAGTGAGGTGATGGTAGGAGAGTGGAGGTGGAGGGTAGGGAGGGTGAGGTGATGGTAGGAGGGGTGAGGTGATGGTAGGAGGGGGGGAGGTGGATGGTAGGGAGGTGAGGTGATGGTAGGAGTGAGGTGATGGTAGGAGTGGAGGTGATGGTAGGAGTGAGGTGATAGGAGGGTGGAGGTGATGGTAGGAGGTGAGGTGATGGTAGGGAGGTGGGAGGTGATGGTAGAGGAGGTGATAGTAGGAGGGGAGGTGATGGTAGGAGGGTGAGGTGATGGTAGAGGGGTGGGGAGGTGATGGTAGGAGGGAGAGGTGATGTAGGGAGGGTGAGGTGATGGTAGGAGGGTGGGAGGTGATGGTAGAGGGTGAGGTGATGGTAGAGGGAGTGAGGTGATGGTAGGAGGGTGGGAGGATGGTAGGAGGGTGAGGTGATGGGTAGGGAGGTGAGGTGATGGTAGGGAGGGGTGAGGTGATGGTAGGGAGGTGAGGTGATGGTAGGGAGGGTGAGGTGATGGTAGGAGGGGAGGTGATGGTAGGGAGGTGAGGTAGGACGGGAGAGTGATGGGGAGGGGAGGGTGAGGTGATGGTAGGAGGGAGATGATAGTAGGAGGGTGAGGTGATGGTAGGGAGGGGTGAGGTGATGGGAGGGGTGAGGTGATGGTAGGGAGGGTGAGGTGATGGTAGGGAGGGTGAGGTGATGGTAGGGAGGTGAGGTGATGGTAGGGAGGGTGAGGATGGTAGAGAGTGAGGTGATGGTAGGAGGGTGAGGTGATGGTAGGGAGGAGAGGACGGTAGGAGGTGAGGTGATAGTAGGAGGGTGAGGTGATGGCAGGAGGGAGAGTGATAGTAGGAGGGTGAGGTGATAGGAGGTGAGGTGATAGTAGGAGGGTGGAGGTGATGGGGTAGAGGAGGTGATGGTAGGAGGTGAGGTGATGGTAGGAGGGGTGAGGTGATGGTAGGGAGGGGTGAGGTGATGGTAGGGAGAGTGAGGTGATGGTAGAGAGTGAGGTGATGGTAGGAGGGGTGAGGTGATGGTAGGAGAGTGAGGTGATGGTAGGGAGAGTGAGGTGATGAGTAGGGAGGTGAGGTGATGGTAGGAGAGGAGGTGATGGTAGGGAGGGTGAGGATAGTAGGAGGTGAGGATGGTGGTGGGAGAGTGAGGTGATGGTAGGAGGGTGAGGGTGATGGTAGGAGGGAGAGTGATGGTAGGAGGGTGAGGTGATGGTAGGGAGGGTGAGGTGATGGTAGGAGGGTGAGGTGATGGTAGGAGGGGTGAGGTGATGGTAGGAGGGTGGAGGTGATGGTAGGAGTGTGAGGTGATGGTAGGAGGTGAGGTGATGTAGGGGTGAGGTGATGGTAGAGGGTGAGGTGATGGTAGGAGGGTGAGGTGACAGTAGGAGGTGAGGTGATGGTAGGAGGGTGAGGTGATGGTAGGAGGTGAGGTGATGGTAGGGAGAGTGAGGGTGATGGTAGGAGGGGAGGTGATAGTAGGGAGGGTGAGGTGATGGTAGGAGGGTGAGGTGATGTAGGAGTGTGAGGTGATGGTAGGGAGGGTGAGGTGATGGTAGGAGGGTGAGGGTGATGGTAGGAGGTGAGGTGAGTAGGAGGGTGAGGTGGGATGGTAGGAGGGGTGAGGATGGTAGGAGGGTGAGGTGATGGTAGAGGTGAGATGGAGAGAGTGAGGTGATGGTAGGAGGGGTGAGGTGATGCAGGAGGGGTGAGGTGATGGTAGGAGGGTGAGGTGATGGTAGGAGGGGTGGAGGTGGATGGTAGGAGGTGAGGTGATGGTAGGAGGGGAGGTGATGGTAGGAGGGTGAGGTGATGCAGGAGGAGGTGATGGTAGGAGTGTGATGGTAGGAGGGGTGAGGTGATGGAGGAGGGGAGGTGATGGTAGGGGAGAGTGAGGTGATGTAGGGAGGGTGGGGAGGTGATGGTAGGAGGGGAGAGTGATGGTAGGAGGGTGAGGTGATGGTAGGAGGGTGGGAGGATGGTAGGAGGGGAGGTGATGGTGGAGTGAGGTGAGTAGGAGGGGTGGGAGGTGATGGTAGGAGGTGAGGTGATGGGAGTGTGAGGTGATGGTAGGGAGGTGAGGGATAGTAGGAGGGTGAGGTGATGGTAGGAGGGTGAGGTGGATGGTAGGAGGGGTGAGGTGATGGTAGAGGGTGAGGAAGTAGGAGGTGGGAGGTGATGGTAGGGAGGGGTGAGGTGATAGGAGGGGAGGTGATGTAGGAGGGGTGAGGTGATGGTAGGAGTGTGAGGTGATGGTAGGAGGTGAGGTGATGGTAGGAGGGGTGAGGATGGTAGGAGGGTGAGGTGATGGTAGGAGGGGTGAGGGGTGATGGTAGGAGTGGGAGGGATGGTAGGAGGGTGAGGTGATGGTAGGAGGGTGTGATGGTAGGAGGTGAGGTGATGTGGTAGGAGGGTGAGGTGATGGTAGGAGGGTGAGGTGATGGTAGGAGGGTGAGGTGATGAAGGACAACAACAACAGTAACCACCAACACCACTACTACAACAACAACAACACTATCACCACCACCACAACAACAACAGTAACATCAACACCACTACTACAACAACAACAACAACTATCACCACCACCACAACAACAATCACCACCCACCACAACAACTATCCACCTACCACCAACAACAACAGTAACCACCAACACCACTACAAGAACAACAACAACTATCACCACCACCACAACAACAATCACCACCACCACAACAACAGCTATCACCACCACAACAACAACAACAGTAACCACCAACACCACAACAACAATCACAACAACCACAATAATTATCATAATCACCATCACCACAACAGCAACAACAATCACCACCACCACCATAACACCAACTATCACCACCACCACTATTAACACAATAATACGTGAGCGCTGCCAGGAAGGATCAGCCGTGGTATTAATTAAGGATTTCCGTGATCCTATGTGTAATTACCAGAGGATGTGAGAGAGGAGATGCCAACACTGCCCTCACGGCACCATATTACTGACGTCACCACCAGGTAAACAAACCTAACACTACACCTGATTGGAGGAAGGTGAGTGTGTTGCTTGGTTAACTTACGATATGAGATATTAAAAATGTACAGTTTACCAAGGCGTGAAAGTTCGAAAACTCGTGCTTGGCTAGGGCGCAACCGCCGGCCGGCTGACAGCGTACAGCGACATAGTTTTGCAGTTGGTCTTGGTTGTTATAATCATGGTCGTGGTTGTTATAATCATGGTCGTGGTTGTAATAATTAGGGTCGTGGTTGTTATAATCATGGTCGTGGTTGTTATAATCATGGTCGTGGTTGTTATAATCATGGTCGTGGTTGTTATAATCATGGTCGTGGTTGTTATAATCATGGTCGTGGTTGTTTATAATCTGTGGTCGTAGTTGTTATAATCATATTCGTGGTTGTTATAATCATGGTCGTGGTTGTTATAATCATGGTCGTGGTTGATATAATCATGGCCGAGTTTGTTATAATCATAGTCGTGGTTGTTATAGTCATGGTCATGGTTATTATCATGGTCGTAGTTGTTATAATCATGGTCGTGGGTGTTAAGATCATCGTAATGGTTGTTATAATCATGGTAGTGGTTGTTATAATCATGGTCGTGGTTGTTATAATCATGGTCTTAGCTGTTATAATCATGGTCGTTGTTGTTATAATCATAGTCGTGGTTATGATCATAGTCGTGGTTGTTATATAATCATGGTCGTGGTTGTTATAAATATGGTCATTAGTTTGTAATAATTAGGGTCGTGGTTGTTATAATCATAGTCGTGGTTGTTATAATCATAGTCGTGATTGTTATAATCATAGTCGTGAGTGTTATAAAGATGGTCGTGGTTATGATAATCTTAGTCGTGGATTTTATAATCATAGTCGTGGTTGTTATAATCATAGTCGTGGTTGTTATAATCATAGTCGTGGTTGTTATAATCATGGTCGTGGTTGTTATAATCATGGTCGTGGTTGCTATAATCATGGTCATGGTTGTTATAATCATGGTCGTGGTTGTTATAATCATGGTCGTAGTTGTTATAATCATTAGCCAGCGGGGTAGACATCGAATACCAGATGAAGGGTCTTTTCAACATAATATGACACCGAGCAGGAACAAAGGTGTCGACAGCTTCCATTACTGAACTTCAGTATGCAGATGACCTCACCATTGTCGTTCACACTGAGCGCGACCTACAGGAGATCCTAAACACCTACACAAACGCATATGCACACTTCGGCCTTTAGGTGAATGTACGTAAGATTCAGATTCGCTTTCAGCCTGCCCCTGATTCAGCCACACCTCTACCATCCATCCAGATTAACGGCACTACCATCTCTAATTTTACCCACTTTCGGTATCTTGGCTCCCACCTGTCCACCACCGCGGACATCGATGAAGAGATTCAACATCGGATTAGATATGCATATCAAGCTTTAGGCAGACTCCACCCCCGTGTCTTCAGCTGTGGGGAGCTGAAATTGTCTACAAAGCTGCACGTATATCGAGCAGTGGTCCTCTCCACCCTGCTATATGGCAGCGAGACATGGGTTACATAGAGGAGGCACATCAAGGCACTTGAAAACGTTCAACAACGTAGTCTACGCTCCATCTTCCGAGTTCGCTGGGAAGAAAAGAGAACAAATGCCAGTATTTTCGCTGATACCAACTATAGGAGCATTGAGGCTATCACTATCCATGAACAACTATGCTGGACTGGCCATGTTACCCGCATGGACAACAGTAGACTGCCAAAGCAGCTAATTTACAGTCACCTAACAAAGAGTTCTCAAATGGCTCAGCCAGGTTAATATTGTTATTATTATCCACTCTGTATGTGTGTTTTTTCTGGCTAAATAAACTGTTTCAATTCAATTCAATTCAATTCAATTCAACGCTGGTGGGCAATTGAAAGGGTATAAGGATAGTCTTAAGACAAACCTGAAAAAGTGCCAAATCGAGTTAGCCCGACTGCATACCGAGGTAGAAAAGCAAAACGTCGACTACCGCCGCCCCTCCTGCACTTTATGTAGCCATCCACATGTGCAACATCTATGAACGGTACTGCCGGTCCCGTATCGGCCTCTTTAGTCACCTCAGAACTGGCCAACGTAGGTGACATCCTTAATAACTCATATCAACTGTATCATAGCTGGATGATCGTCATACTCGATTCAGAGTGATATAGAAAAAATAGTAGCATAAATATGAGTGTGTGTGTGTGTGTGTGTGTGTGTGTGTGTGTTTGTGTGTGTGTGTGTGTGTGTGTGTGTGTGTGTGTGTGTGTGTGTGTAATAATAATAATAATAATAATAATAATAATAATAATAATAATAATAATAATAATAATAATAATAATAATAATAATTAACGGTTTATTGAAAGAGAATTGCAACCGGAAGGATGAAAATATACAGTTACATAATTGGGGAATGAGTCTCTTGATTTACAAATAATATACAAGTAATATAAGTGATACATATATGATATATAATAATTAGGTGGGGAGAAGCTCAAACTACAGGGCATTTCAACATAGTGACAGAGTAAAAAGTGAAATTGAATGGGAGTGAATACACTGGTTGATTACAAGTTATTTATAATTTTTACAACGGTTA
>NW_024753661.1:0-11619 GCF_018991925.1 Homarus americanus | reverse complement strand
CTCAAGGGGATAAATCATCATACAGGTGAGCTTCTCATGGGGTTAAATCATCATAAAGGTAAGCTTCTCAAGGTGTAAAATCATCATACACGTAAGGTTCTCAAGGGTTTAAATTATCATACAGGTAAGCTTCTCAAGGGGTTAAATCATCATACAGGTAGGCTTCTCAAGGGGTTAAATCATCATACAGGTAAGCTTCTCATGGGGTTAAATCATCATACAGGTAGGCTTTTCAAGGGGTTAAATCATCATACAGGTAAGCTTCTCAAGGGGTTAAATCATCATACAGGTAATCTTCTCAAGGGGTTAAATCATCTTACAGGTAGGCTTCTCAAGGGGTTAAATCATCATACAGGTAGGCTTCTCAAGGGGTTAAATTATCATACAGGTAATCTTCTCAAGGGGCTAAATCATCATACAGGTAAGCTTCTCAAGGGGTTAAATCATCATACAGGTAATCTTCTCAAGGGGTTAAATCATCATACAGGTAGGCTTCTCAAGGGGTTAAATCATCTTACAGGTAAGCTTCTCAAGGGGTTACTTCATCAAACAGGTAGGCTTATCAAGGGGTTAAATCATCATACAGGTAGGCTTCTCAAGGGGTTAAATCATCATACATGTAAGCTTCTCAAGGGGTTAAATCATCATACAGGTTAGCTTCTCAAGGGGTTAAATAATCATACAGGTAGGCTTCTCAAGGGGTTAAATCATCATACAGGTAAGCTTCACAAGGGGTTAAATCATCATACAGGTAAGCTTCTCATGGTTAAATCATCATAAAGGTAAGCTTTAAAGGGGTTAAATCATCATACGGCAAGTTCTCTGGTTAGTTTAAATTATCATACAGGTAAGCTTCTCAAGGTTAAATCATCATACAGGTAGGCTTTCAAGGGGTTAAATCATCATACAGTAAGCTTCTCATGGGGTTAAATCATAATACAGGTAGGCTTCTCAAGGGGTTAAATCATCATACAGGTAATCTTCTCAAGGGGTTAAATCATCATACAGGTAAGCTTCTCAAGGGGTTAAATCATCATACACGTAAGGTTCTCAAGGGTTTATATTATCATACAGGTAAGCTTCTCAAGGGGTTAAATCATCATACAGGTAGGCTTCTCAAGGGGTTAAATCATCATACAGTAAGCTTCTCATGGGGTTAAATCTTCATACAGGTAGGCTTCTCAAGGGGTTAAATCATCATACAGGTAATCTTCAAGGGGTTAAATCATCATACAGGTATGCTTCTCAAGCGTTAAACCATCATACAGGTAGGCTTCTCAAGGGGTTAAATCATCATACAGGTAAGCTTCTCAAGGGGTTAAATCATCATACAGGTAAGCTTCTCAAAGGGAAAAATCATCATACAGGTAAGCTTTTCAAGGGGTCAAATCATCATACAGGTAGGCTTCTGAAGGGGTTAAAGCATCATACAGGTAAGCTTCTCAAGGGGTTAAATCATCATACAGGTAAGCTTCACAAGGGGTTAAATCATCATACAGGTAGGTTCTCAAGTGGTTAAATCATATTACAGGTAAGCTTCTCAAGGGGCTAAATCATCATGCAGGTAAGCTTCTCAAGGGGTTAAATCATCATACAGGACAGCTTCTCAAGAGGATAAATCATCATACAGGTAAGCTTCTCAAGGGGTTAAATCATCATACAGGTAAGCTTCTCAAGGGGTTAAATCATCATACACGTAAGCTTCTCAAGGGTTTAAATCATCATACAGGAAAGCATCTCAAGAGGATAAATCATCATGCAGATAAGCTTCTCAAGGGGTTAAATCATCATACAGGTAAGCTTCTCAAGGGGTTAAATCATCATACACGTAAGCTTCTCAAGGGTTTAAATCATCATACAGGTAAGCTTCTCAAGGGGTAAAATCATCATGCAGGTAGGCTTCTCAAGGGTTTAAATCATCATTGAGGTTAGCTTCTCAAGGGGTTAAATCATCATACAGGTAGGCTTCTCAAGGGGTTAAATCATCATACAGGTAGGCTTCTCAAGGGGTTAAATCATCATACAGGTAGGCTTCTCAAGGGGTTAAATCATCATACAGGTTAGCTACTCAAGTGGGTTAAATCATCATATAGGTAGGCTTCTCAAGGGGTTAAATCATCATACAGGTAACCTTCTCAAGGGGTTAAATCATCATACAGGTAGGCTTCTCAAGGGGATAAATCATTATACAGGTAAGCTTCTCAAGGGGATCAATCATCATACAGGTAAGCTTCTCATGGGGTTAAATCATCATAAAGGTAAGCTTCTCAAGGGGTTAAATCATCATACACGTAAGGTTCTCAAGGGTTTAAATTATCATACAGGTAAGCTTCTCAAGGGGTTAAATCATCATACAGGTAGGCTTCTCATGGGGTTAAATCATCATACAGGTAAGCTTCTCATGGGGTTAAATCATCATACAGTAGTAGGTCAAGGGGTTAAATCATCATACAGGTGTTTCTCAAGGTAAATCATCATACAGGTAGGCTTCTCAAGGGGTTAAATAATCATACAGGTAGGCTTCTCAAGGGGTTAATTCATCAAACAGGTAGGCTTCTCAAGGGGTTAAATCATCATACAGGTAAGCTTCTCAAGGGGTTAAATCACCATACAGGTAAGCTTCTCAAGGGGATAAATCATCATACAGGTAAGCTTCTCAAGGGGTCAAATCATCATACAGGTAAGCTTCTCAAGAGGATAAATCATCATACAGGTAAACTTCTCAAGGGGTTAAATCATCATACAGGTAAGCTTCTCAAGGGGTTAAATCATCATACACGTAAGCTTCTTAAGGGTTTAAATCATCATACAGGTAAGCTTCTCAAGGGGATAAATCATCATACAGGTGAGCTTCTCATGGGGTTAAATCATCATAAAGGTAAGCTTCTCAAGGTGTTAAATCATCATACACGTAAGGTTCTCAAGGGTTTAAATTATCATACAGGTAAGCTTCTCAAGCGGTTAAATCATCATACAGGTAGGCTTCTCAAGGGGTTAAATCATCATACAGGTAAGCTTCTCATGGGGTTAAATCATCATACAGGTAGGCTTCTCAAGGGGTTAAATCATCATACAGGTAAGCTTCTCAAGGGGTTAAATCATCATACAGGTAATCTTCTCAAGGGGTTAAATCATCATACAGGTAGGCTTCTCAAGGGGTTAAATCATCATACAGGTAAGCTTCTGAAGGGGTTAAATCATCATACAGGTAGGCTTCTGAAGGGGTTAAATCATCATACAGGTAGGCTTCTGAAGGGGTTAATTCATCAAACAGGTAGGCTTCTCAAGGGGTTAAATCATCATACAGGTAAGTTTCATAAGCAAATCATCACAGGTAAGCTTCTCAAGGGATAAATCATCATACAGGTAAGCTTTCAAGGGGTCAAATCATCATACAGGTAGGCTTCTGAAGTGGTTAAAGGCATCATACAGGTAAGCTTCTCAAGGGGTTAAATCATCATACAGGTAAGCTTCACAAGGGGTTAAATCATCATACAGGTAGGCTTTTCAAGTGGTTAAATCATCATACAGGTAAGCTTCTCAAGGGGTTAAATCATCATGCAGGTAAGCTTCTCAAGGGGTTAAATCATCATACAGGTAAGATTCTCAAGAGGATAAATCGTCATACAGGTAAGCTTCTCAAGGGGTTAAATCATCAAACAGGTAAGCTTCTCAAGGGGTTAAATCATCATACACGTAAGCTTCTCAAGGGTTTAAATCATCATACAGGTAAGCTTCTCAAGGGGTTAAATCATCATGCAGGTAGGCCTCTCAAAGGGTTAAATCATCATACTGGTAAGCTTGTCAAGGGGTTAAATCATCATACAGGTAGGCTTCTCAAGGGGTTAAATCATCTTACAGGTAAGCTTCTCAAGGGGTTAAATCATCATACAGGTAGGCTTCTCAAGGGGTTAAATCATCATACAGGTAGGCTTCTCAAGGGGTCACTTCATCAAACAGGTAGGCTTATCAAGGCGTTAAATCTTCATACAGGTAAGCTTCTCTAGGGATTAAATCATTATACAGGTAGGCTTCTGAAGGGGTTGAATTATCATACAGGCAAGCTTCTCAAGGGGTTAAATCATCATACAGGTAAGCTTCTCAAGGGGATAAATCATCATACAGGTTAGCTTCTCAAGGGGTTAAATCATCATATAGGTAAGCTTCTCAAGGGGTTAAATCATCATACACCTAAGTTTCTCAAGGGTTTAAATCATCTGTAGGTAAGCTTCTCAAGAGGTTAAATCATCATACAGGTAGGCTTCTCAAGGGGTTAAATCATCATACAGGTAAGCTTCTCAAGGGGTTAAATCATAATGCAGGTAGGCTTCCCAAAGGGTTAAATCATCATACAGGTAAGCTTCTCAAGGGGTTAAATCATCATACAGGTAGGCTTCTCAAGGGGTTAAATCATCATACAGGTAGGCTTCTCAAGGGGTTAAATCAGCATACAGGTAAACTTCTCAAGGGGTTAAATCATCATACAGGTAGGATTCCCAAGGGGTTAAATCATCATACAGGTAGGCTTCTCAAGGGGTTAAATCATCATACAGGTAGGCTTCTCAAGGGGTTAAATCATCATACAGGTAAGCTTGTGAAGGGGTCAAATCATCATACAGGTAGGCTTCTGAAGGTGTTAAAGCATCATACAGGTAAGCTTCTTAAGGGGTTAAATCATCATGCAGGTAAGCTTCTCAAGGGGTTAAATCATCATACAGATAAGCTTCTCAAGGGGTTAAATCATCATGCAGGTAGTTTCAAAGGGTTAAATCATCATACAGGTAAGTAAGCTTCAAGGGGTTAAATCATCATACAGGTAGGCTTCTAAGCGTTAAATCATCATACAGGTAGGCTTTCAAGGGTTAAATCATCATACAGGTAAGATTTTCAAGGGGTTAAATCATCATACAGGTTAGCTTCTCAAGGGGTTAAATCATCATACAGGTAGGCTTCTCAAGGGGGTAAATCATCATACAGGTAAGCTTCTCAGGGGTTAAATCATCATACAGGTAAGCTTCTCAAGGGGATAAATTATCATACAGGTAAGCTTCTCATGGGGTTAAATCATCATAAAGGTAAGCTTATCAAGGGGTTAAACCATCATACACGTAAGGTTCTCAAGGGTTTAAATTATCATACAGGTAAGCTTCTCAAGGGATTAAATCATCATACAGGTAGGCTTCTCAAGGGGTTAAATCATCATCCAGGTAAGCTTCTCATGGGGTTAAATGATCATACAGGTAGGCTTTTCACGGGGCTAAATCATCATACATGTAAGCTTCTCAAGGGGTTAAATCATCATACAGGTAATCTTCTCAAGGGGTTAAATCATCATACAGGTAGGCTTCTCAAGGGGTTAAATCATCTTACAGGTAAGCTTCTCAAGGGGTTAAATCATCATACAGGTAGGCTTCTCAAGGGGTTAAATCATCATACAGGTAGGCTTCTCAAGGGGTTACTTCATCAAACAGGTAGGCTTCTCAAGGGGTTAAATCATCATATAGGTAAGCTTCTCTAGGGATTAAATCATTATACAGATAGGCTTCTGAAGGGGTTGAATTATCATACAGGCAAGCTTCTCAAGGGGTTAAATCATCATACAGGTAAGCTTCTCAAGGGATAAATCATCATACAGGTAAGCTTCTCAAGGGGTTAAATCATCATACAGGTAAGCTTCTCAAGGGGTTAAATCATCATACACCTAAGTTTCTCAAGGGTTTAAATCATCTGTAGGTAAGCTTCTCAAGGTTTAATCATCATACAGGTAAGCTTCTCAAGGGGTTAAATCATCAGGTAGGCTTCTCAGGGTTAAACCATCATACAGGTAAGCTTCTCAAGGGGTTAAATCATCATGCAGGTAGGCTTCTCAAGGGGTTAAATCATCAAACAGGTAAGTTTCTCAAGGGGGGTTAAATCATCATACAGGTAGGCTTCTCAAGGGGTTAATTCATCAAACAGGTAGGCTTCTGAAGGTGTTAAATCATCATACAGGTAAGCTTCTCAAGGGGTTAAATCATCATACAGGTGAGCTTCTCAAGAGGATAAATCATCATACAGGTAAGCTTCTCAAGGGGTCAAATCATCATACAGGTAGGCTTCTGAAGGGGTTAAAGCATCATACAGGTAAGCTTCTCAAGGGGTTAAATCATCATACAGGTAAGCTTCACAAGGGGTTAAATCATCATACAGGTAGGCTTCTCAAGTGGTTAAATCATCATTCAGGTAAGCTTCTCAAGGGGTTAAATCATCATGCAGGTAAGCTTCTCAAGGGGTTAAATCATCATACAGGTAAGCTTCTCAAGAGGATAAATCATCATACAGGTAAGCTTCTCAAGGGGTTAAATCATCATACAGGAAAGCTTTTCAAGGGGTTAAATCATCATACACGTAAGCTTCTCAAGGGTTTAAATCATCATACAGGTAAGCTTCTCAAGGGGTTAAATCATCATACAGGTAGGCTTTTCACGGGGCTAAATCATCATACAGGTAAGCTTCTCAAGGGGTTAAATCATCATACAGGTAATCTTCTCAAGGGGTTAAATCATCATACAGGTAGGCTTCTCAAGGGGTTAAATCATCATACAGGTAAGCTTCTCAAGGGGTTAAATCATCATACAGGTAGGCTTCTCAAGGGGTTAAATCATCATACAGGTAGGCTTCTCAAGGGGTTACTTCATCAAACAGGTAGGCTTCTCAAGGGGTTAAATCATCATACAGGTAAGCTTCTCTAGGGATTAAATCATTATACAGATAGGCTTCTGAAGGGGTTGAATTATCATACAGGCAAGCTTCTCAAGGGGTTAAATCATCATACAGGTAAGCTTCTCAAGGGATAAATCATCATACAGGTAAGCTTCTCAAGGGGTTAAATCATCATACAGGTAAGCTTCTCAAGGGGTTAAATCATCATACACCTAAGGTTCTCAAGGGTTTAAATTATCATACAGGTAAGCTTCTCAAGGGGATAAATCATCATACAGTAGGCTTCTCAAAGGGTTAAATCATCATACAGGTAAGCTTCTTAAGGGGTTAAATCATCATGCAGGTAGGCTTCTCAAAGGGTTAAATCATCATACAGGTAGGCTTCTCAAGGGGTTAAATCATCATATAGGTAGGCTTCTCAAGGGGTTAATTCATCAAACAGGTAGGCTTCTGAAGGGGTTAAATCATCATACAGGTAAGCTTTTCAAGGGGTTAAATCATCATACAGGTAAGCTTCTCAAGGGGATAAATCATCATACAGGTAAGCTTCTCAAGGGGTCAAATCATCATACAGGTAGGCTTGAAGGGGTTAAAACATCATACAGGTAAGCTTCTCAAGGGTTAAATCATCATACAGGTAAGCTTCATAAGGGTTAACCATCATACAGGGTAGGCTTCTCAAGTGAAGCAACCACTGTTACAGGTAAGCTTCTCAAAGGGTTAAATCATCATGCAGATAAGCTTCTCAAGGGGTTAAATCATCATACAGGTAAGCTTCTCAAGGCGATAAATCATCATACAGGTAAGCTTCTCAAGGGGTTAAATAATCATACAGGTAAGCTTCTCAAGGGGTTAAATCATCATACACGTAAGCTTCTCAAGGGTTTAAATCATCAATCAGGTAAGCTTCTCAAGGGGTTAAATCATCATACAGGTAGGCTTCTCATGGGGTTAAATCATCATACAGGTAAACTTGTCAAGGGGTTAAATCATCATACAGGTAGGCTTCCCAAGGGATTAAATCATCATACAAGTAGGCTTCTCAAGGGGTTAAATCATCATACAGGTAAGCTTCTCAAGGGGTTAAATCATCATACGGGTAAGCTTCTCAAGGGGTTAAATCATCATACAGGTAGGATTCTCAAGGGGTTAAATCATCATACAGGAAAGCTTCTCAAGGAGTTAAATTATCATACAGGTAGGCTTCTCAAGGAGTTAAATCATCATACAGGTAGGCTTCTCAAGGGGTTAAATCGTCATACAGGTAAGCTTTTCAGGGGTTAAATCATCATACACGTAGGCTTCTCAAGGGGTTAAATCATCATACAGGTAAGCTTCTCAAGGGGTTCAATCATTATACAGGTAGGCTTCTCAAGGGGTTAAATCATCATACAGGTAGGCTTCTCAATGGGGTTAAATCATCATACAGGTAGGCTTCTCATGGGGTTAAATCATCATACAGGTAAGCTTCTCAAGGGGTTAAACCATCATACAGTTAGGCTTCTGAAGGGGTTAAATCTTCATACAGGTAAGCTTCACAAGGGGTTAAATCATCATACAGGTAAGCTTCTCAAGGGGTTAAATCACCATACAGGTAGGATTCTCAAGGGGTTAAATCATCATACAGGTAAGCTTCTCAAGGGGTTAAATCATCATGCAGGTAAGCTTCTCAAGGGGTTTAATCATCATACAGTTAAGCTTCTCAAGGGGTTAAATCATCATACAGGTAGGCTTCTCAAGTGGTTAAATCATCATAGAAGGTAAGCTTTTCAAGGGGTTAAATGACTTGCTGTTGGCTTCTCAAGGGGTTAAATCATCATACAGGTAAGCTTCTCATGGTTTAAATCATCATACAGGTAGGGCCCCTGGTGGGGTAAATTCATGAATGCAGGCAAGCTTCTCACATGTTAAATCATCATACAGGCAGCTTTCTAAGGGGTTAAATCATCATACAGGTAGGCTTCTCAAGGGTTAAATCATCATACAGGGGTTTCTCAAGGGGTTAAATCATCATACAGGTAAGTTTCTCAAGGGGTTAAATCATCATACAGTTAAGCTTCTCAAGGGGTTAAGTCATCATACAGGTAAGTTTCTCAAGGGGTTAAATCATGATGCAGGTAAGCTTCTCAAGGGGTTAAATCATCATACAGGTAGACTTCTCAAGGGGTTAAATCATCATGCAGGTAAGCTTTTCAGGGGCTTAAATCATCATACACGTAGGCTTCTCAAAAGGTTAAATTATCATACAGGTAGGCTTCTCAAGGGGTTAAATCATCATACAGGTAATCTTCTCAAGGGGTTCAATCATCATACAGGTAGGTTTCTCAAGGGGTTAAATCATCATACAGGTAGGGTTCTCAAGGGGTTAAATAATCATACAGGTAGGCTTCTCAAGGGGTTAAATCATCATACAGGTAAGCTTCTCAAGGGGTTAAATCATCATAAAGGTAGGCGTCTCAAGGGGTTAAAACATCATACAGGTAAACTTCTCAAGGGGTTAAATCATCATACACGTAAGCTTCTCGAGGGTTTTTAATCATCATACAGGTAAGCTTCTCAAGGGGTTAAATCATCATACAGGTAAGCTTCTCAAGGGGTTAAATCATCATCCTAGTAGGTTTTTCAAGGGCTTAATTCATCATACAGGTAGGCTTCTCAAGGGGTTAAATCATCATACAGGTAGGATTCTCAAGGGGTTAGATCATCATACAGGAAAGCTTCTCAAAGGGTTAAATCATCATCCAAGTAGGTTTTTCAAGGGCTTAATTCATCATACAGATAAGCTTCTTAAGGGGTTAAATCATCATACAGGCAAGCTTCTCAAGGGGTTAAATCATCATACAGGTAAGCTTTTCAGGGGCTTAAATCATCATACACGTAGGCTTCTCAAAGGCTTAAATCATCATACAGGTAGTCTTCTCAAGGGGTTAAATCATCATACAGGTAATCTTCTCAAGGGGTTCAATCATCATACAGGTAAGTTTTCAAGGGGTTAAATTATCATGGCAAAGCTTCAAGGGGTTAACCATCATACAGGTAGGCTTCTCAAGGGGTTAAATCATCACACAGGTAGACTTTGGCAAGCTAAATCATCATGCAGGTAAGCTTTTTCAGGGCTTAAACTCATCATACACGTAGGTTTCTCAAAAGTTGTTAAATCACTATGTTGGTGAGGCTTTCAAGGGGTTAAATCATCATACAGTAAGCCTGCTGCTCAATCATCACAGTTATAGGTTTCTCAAGGGGTTAAATCATCATACAGGTAGGCTTCTCAAGGGGTTAAATTATCATTCAGGTAAGCTTCTCAAGGGGTTAAATCATCATACAGGTAAGCTTCTCAAGGGGTTAAATCATCATACGGGTAAGCTTCTCAAGGGGTTAAATCATCATACAGGTAGGATTCTCAAGGGGTTAAATCATCAAACAGGAAAGCTTCTCAAGGGGTTAGATCATCATACAGGTAAGCTTCTCAAGGAGTTAAATTATCATACAGGTAGGCTTCTCAAGGGTTAAATCATCATACATGTAGGCTTCTCAAGGGGTTAAATCGTCATACAGGTAAGCTTTTCAGGGGGTTAAATCATCATACACGTAGGCTTCTCAAGGGGTTAAATCATCATACAGGTAAGCTTCTCAAGGGGTTCAATCATCATACAGGTAGGCTTCTCAAGGGGTTAAATCATCATACAGGTAGGCTTCTCAAGGGGTAAATCATCATACAGGTAGGCTTCTCATGGGGTTAAATCATCATACAGGTAAGCTTCTCAAGGGGTTAATCCATCATACAGGTAGGCTTTTGAAGGGGTTAAATCATCATACAGGTAGGCTTCGCTAGGGGTTAAATCATCATACAGGTAGGCTTCTCAAGGGGTTAAATTATCAGACAGGTAGGCTTCTCAAGGGGTTAAATCATCATACAGGTAAGCTTCTCAAAGGGTTAAATCATCATGGTGTAGGGCTTCTCAAGGGGTTAGATCATCATACAGGTAAGCTTCTCAAGGGGCTTAATCATCATACAGGTAGGCTTCTCATGGGGTTAACTCATCATGCAGGTAAGCTTCTCAAGGGGTTAAATCATGATGCAGGTAAGCTTCTCAAGGGGTTAAATCATCATACAAATAGGCTTCTCAAGGGGTTAAATCATCATACAGGTAAGCTTCTCAAGAGGTTAAATCATCATACAGGTAGGCTTCTCAAGGGGTTAATTCATCATGCAGGTAAGCTTCTCAAGAGGTTAGATCATCATACAGGTAAGCTTCTCAAAGGGTTAAATCATCATCCAAGTAGGTTTTTCAAGGGCTTAATTCATCATACAGATAAGCTTCTCAGGGGCTTAAATCATCATACACGTAGGCTTCTCAAAGGCTAAAATCATCATACAGGTAGCCTTCTCAAGGGGTTAAATCATCATACAGGTAATCTTCTCAAGGGGTTCAATCATCATACAGGTAAGTTTCTCAAGGGGTTAAATTATCATACAGGTATGCTTCTCAAGGGGCTAAATCATCATACAGGTAGACTTCTCAAGGGGTTAAATCATCATGCAGGATAGCTTTTCAGGGGCTTAAATCATCATACACGTAGGCTACTCAAAAGGTTAAATCAACATACAGGTAGGCTTCTCAAGGGGTTAAATCATCATACAGGTAAGCTTCTCAAGGTGTTCAATCATCATACAGGTATGTTTCTCAAGGGGATAAATCATCATACAGGTAGGGTTCTCAAGGGGTTAAATCATCATACAGGTAGGCTTCTCAAGGGGTTAAATCATCATACAGGTAAGCTTCTCAAGGGGTTAAATCATCATAAAGGTAGGCGTCTCAAGGGGTTAAATCATCATACAGGTAAACTTCTCAAGGGGTTAAATCATCATACACGTAAGCTTCTCAAGGGTTTTAAATCATCATACAGGTAAGC
>NW_024753659.1:0-9737 GCF_018991925.1 Homarus americanus | reverse complement strand
AACAAAGTCCGGTGATTGAGTATAACAAAGTCCTCTGGTCTAGTATAACAACGTCCCCTGATCGAGTATAACAAAGTCCCCTGGTCGAGAATAACAAAGTCCCCTGATCGAGTATAACAAAAGCCCCTCATCGAGTTTAGCAAAGTCCATTGGTCAAATATAGGAAATTCCACTGATCGAGTATGACAAAGTCCCCTGATTAATTATAAAAAAGTCCCCTGGTCGAGTATAACAAAGTTCCCTGAACGAGTATAACAAAGTTCCCTGATCGAGTATAACAAAGCCCCCTCATCGAGTATAACAAAGGCCCCTAATCGAGTATAACAAAGTCCCCTGATTGAGTATAACAAAGTCCCATGATCGAGTATAACAAAGTCCCCTGGTTGAGTAAAACAAAGTCCCCTGATCGGGTATAACAAAGTCCTCTGGTCGAGTAAAATTAAAGTCCCCTGATCGAGTAAAACAAACTCCCCTTCTCGAGTATAACAAAGTCCCCAGATCGAGTAAAACAAAGGCCCGTCAGTGAGTATAACAAAGTCCATTGGTCAAGTATAAAAAAGTCCCCTGGTCGTGTATAACAAAGCCCCCTCATCGAGTTTAACAAAGTCCCCTACTTGAGTATAACAAAGCCCCATCATCGAGTATAACAAAGGCCCCTAATCGAGTATAACAAAGTCCCCAGATTGAGTATAACAAAGTCCCGTCATCGAGTATAACAAAGTCCTCTGGTCGACTATAAAAAAGTCCCCTGATCGCGTATAACAAACTCCCCTTCTCGAGTATAACAAAGTCCCTTGATCGAGTACAACAAACGCCCCTCATCGAGTATAACAAAAACCATTGGTCAAATATATAAAAGTCTCCTGGTCGAGTATAACAACGTCCCCTAAACCAGTATAACAAAGTCCCCTGGTCCAGTATAACAAAGTCCCCTAATTGAGTATAACAAAGGCCCCTGATCGAGTCGAAAAAAGGCCTATAATCGAGTATAACAATGCCTCCTGATCTAGTATAACAAAGGCCTCTGATCGAGTATAACAAAGGCCTTTCATCGAGTATAACAAAGTCCCCAGATCGAGTATATCAAAGTCCCCTGGTCCAGTATAACAAAGTCCCCTGATATTAGTATAACAAAGTCCTATGGTAGAGTATAACAAAGTCCCCTGGTCGAGAATAACAAAGTTCCCTGATACTAGTATAACAAAGTCCTATGGTCGAGTTTAAAAAAGTCCCCTGATAGAGTATATCAAAGGCCAACCATCGAGTATAACAAAGTCCATTGGTCAAGTATAAAAAAGTCCCCTGGTCGATTATAACAAAGGCCCCTGACCGAGTATAACAAAGTCCCCTGGTCGAGTATAGCAAAGTCCCCTGATCGAGTATAACAAAGCCTCCTGATCGAATATAACAGAGTCCCCTGATCGAGTATAACAAAGCCCCCTGCTCGAGTATAAGAAAGTCCCCTAATCGAGTATAACAAAGTCTCCTGATCGAGTATAACAAAGGCCCCTGATCGAGTCCAAAAAAAGCCCCTAATCGAGTATAACAAAGTCCCCTGATCTAGTATAACAAAGGCCTCTGATCAAGTATAACAAAGGCCTTTCATCGAGTATAACAAAGTCCCCTGGTGCAGTATAACAAAGTCCCCTGATCGAGTATAACAAAGGCACCTGATGGAGTCCAAAAAAGGCCCCTAATCGAGTATAACAAAGCCTCCTGATCGAGTATAACAGAGTCCCCTGATCGAGTATATCAAAGCCCCCAGCTCGAGAATCAGAAAGTCCCCTGATCGAATATAACAAAGTCTCCTGATCGAGTATAACAAAGGCCCCTGATCGAGAACAAAAAGCCCCCTAATCGAGTATAACAAAGTCCCCTGATCTAGTATAACAAATGCCCCTGATCGAGTATAAGAAAGGCCCCTCATCGAGTACAACAAAGGCCCCTGGTCGAGTATAACAAAGTCCCTGATCGAGTATAACAAAAGTCCCCTGATCGAGTATAACAAAGTCCCCTGATCGAGAATAAAAAAGTCCCCTTGTCCAGTATAACAAAGTCCGCTGATCGAGTATAAAAAAGTCCCCTGGCCCAGTATAACAATGTCCCCATATCGAGCATAACAACGTCCCCTCATCGATTATAACAAAGTCCCCTGGTCGAGTATGGTAAAGGACCCCGATCGAGTAAGACAAAGTCCCCTGATCGACTATAACAAAGTCCCCTGATCGTGTATAACAAAGACCCCTGGACGAGTATAACAAAGTCCCCTGATCGAGTATAACAAAGTCCCCTGATCGAGTATAACAAAGTCCCCTGGCCCAGTATAACAAAGTCCCCAGATCGAGCATAACAAAGTCCCCTGATCGATTATAACAAAGTCCCTGACCGTGTATAACAAAGGCTCCTGGTCGAGTATAACAAAGTCCCCTGGTCGAGAATAACAAAGTCCCCTGATACTAGTATAACAAAGTCCCCTGATCGATTATAACAAAGTCCCTGACAGTGTATAACAAAGGCTCCTGGTCGAGTATAACAAAGTCCCCTGGTCGAGCATAACAAAGTTGCCTGATCGATTATAACAAAGTCCCCTGGTCGAGTATAGCAAAGGGCCCTCATCGAATAAGACAAAGTCCCCTGATCGAGTATAACAAAGTCCCCTGATCGATTATATCAAAGCCCCCTGGTCGAGTATAACAAAGTCCCCTGGTCGAGAATAACAAAGTCCCCTGATCCTAGTATAACAGAGCCCCCTGGACGAGAATAACAAAGTCCCCTGATCGAGTATACCAAAGTCCCCAGATCGAGTATAACAAAGTCCCCTGGTCCAGTATAACAAAGTCACCTGATCTTGTATAACGTATCACCTGTTCGAGTATAACAAAGTCTCCTGTCCCAGTATAACAAAGTCCCCAGATCGAGCATAACAAAGTCCCCTGATCGATTACAACAATGTCCCCTGGTCGAGTATAACAAAGGGCCCTGATCGAGTAAGACAAAGTCCCCTGATCGAGTATAATAAAGTCACCTGATCCTAGTATAACAAAGCCCCCTGGACGACTATAACAAAGTCCAATGCTCGAGTATAACAAAGTCCCCTGATCGAGTATAACATAGTCTCCTGTCCCAGTATAACAAAGTCACCAGATCGAGCATAACAAAGTCCCCTGATCGATTATAACAAAGTCCCAAGACCGAGTATAACAAAGGCCTCTGGTCGAGTATAACAAAGTCCCCTGGTCGAGAATAACAATGTCCAGTGATCCTACTATAACAAAGCCCCCTGGACGAGTATAACAAAGTCCCCAGATCGAGTATAACAAAGACCCTTGATCGAGAATAACAAATTCCCCTGGTCCAGTATAACAAACTCCCCTGATCGAGTATAACAAAGTCCCCTGATCGAGTATAACAAACTTCCCTGATCAAGTATAACAAAGTCCCCTGATCGAGTATAACAAAGTTCCCTGATCAAGTATAACAAAGTCCCCTGATCGAGTATAACAAAGTCCCCTGATCGATTATATCAAAGCCCCCTGGACGAGAATAACAAAGTCCCCTGACCGAGTATAACAAAGGCCTCTGGTCGAGCATAACAAAGTCCCCTGGTCGAGAATAACAAAGTCCCCTGTTCTTAAAATAACAAAGCCCCCTGGACGAGTGTAACAAAGTCCCCTGTTCCAGTATAACAAAGTCCCCTGATCTTGTATAACATATCACCTGATCGAGTATAACAAAGTCTCCTGTCCCAGTGTAACAAAGTCCCCAGATAAAGCATAACAAAGTCCCCTGATCGATTACAACAAAGTCCCCTGGTCGAGTATAACAAAGGGCCTTGATCGAGTAAGACAAAGTCCCCTGATCGAGTATAACAAAGTCCCCTGATCCTAGTATAACAAAGCCCCCTGGACGACTATAACAAAGTCCAATGATCGAGTATAACAAAGTCCCCTGATCGAGTATAACAAAGTCCCCTGGTTCAGTATACCCAAGTCCCCTGATCGTGTATAACATATCCCCTGATCGAGTATAACAAAGTCTCCTGGCTTAGTATAACAAAGTCACCAGATCGAGCATAACAAAGTCCCCTGATCGATTGTAACAAAGTCCCAAGACCGAGTATAACAAAGGCCTCTGGTTGAGTTTAACAAAGTCCCCTGGTCGAGAATAACAAAGTCCAGTGATCCTACTATAACAAAGCCCCCTGGACGAGTATAACAAAGTCCCCAGATCGAGTATAACAAAGTCCTCTGATCGAGTATAACAAAGTCCCCTGATCGAGTATATCTTATCCCCTGATCGAGTATAACAAAGTCCTCTGGTCGAGTATAACAAAGTCCCCTGATTAAGTATACCAAAGTCCCCTGGTCGAGTATAACAAAGTCCCCTCATCGAGTATAACAAAAGTGCCTCATCGAGTAGAGCAAAGTCCATTCGTCAAATATAGGAAAGTCCACTGATCGAGTATGACAAAGTCCCCTGATTAATTATAAAAAAGTCCCCTAGTCGAGTATAACAAAGTTCCCTGATCGAGTATTACAAAGTCCCCTCATCGAGTATAACAAAGGCCCCGAATCGAGTATAACAAAGTCCCTGATTGAGTATAACAAAGTCCACTAATCGAGTATAAGAAAGTCCTCTGGTTGAATATAACAATGTCCCCTGATCGAGTATAACATGTCTCGTGATCGAGTATAACAAAGTCCTCTGGTTGAGTATAAAAAAGTCCCCTGATTGAGTATAAGAAAGTCCCCTAATCGAGTATAACAAAGTCCATTGGTCAAGTATAAAAAAGTGCCCTGGTCGAGTATAACAAAGTCCCCTGATCGAGTATAACAAAGTCCTCTGGTCGAGTATAAAAAAGTCCCCTGATCGCGTATAACAAAGTCCCCTGGTCGAGTATAACAAAGTCCCCTGATCAAGTACAACAAGGGCCCATCATTGAGTATAACAAAGTCCATTGGTCAAATATAAAAAAGTCCCCTGGTCGAGTATAACAAAGTCACCTGATCGAGTATAACAAACTCCCCTTCTCAAGAATAACAAAGTCTCCAGATCGAGTATAACAAAGGCCCCTCATCGAGTATAACAAAGTCCATTGGTCAAGTATAAAAAAGTACCCTGGTCGAGTATAACAAAGTCCCTTGATCCAGTATAACAAAGTCCCCTGGTCGAGTATTAGAAAGTCCCCTGATCGAGTATAACAAAGTCTCCTGATCGAGTATAACAAAGGCCCCTGATAGAGTCCAAAAATGCCCCTAATCGAGTATAACAAAGTCCCCTGATCTAGAATAACAAATGCCCCTGATCGAGTATAACAAAGCCGCCTAATCGAGTATAACAAATTCCCCTGGTCGAGTATAACAAAGTCCCTTGGTCGAATCTAACAAAGTCCCATTATCGAGTATAACAAAGTCCGGTGATCGAGTAAAACAAAGGCCCCTGGTCGAGTGTAACAAAGTCCTCTGGTCGAGTATAAAAAAGTCCCCTGATCGTGTATAACAAAGTTCCCTTCTCGAGTATAACAAAGTCCCCAGATCGAGTATAACAAAGGCCCCTCATCGAGTATAACAAAGTCCATTGGTCAAGTATAAAAAAGTCCCCTGGTCGAGTATAACAAAGTCCCCTGATCGAGAATAACAAAGTCCCTGGTCAGTATAGCAAAGTCCGCTGATCGGGTATAACAAAGTCCCCTGATCGAGTATAACATATCCCCTGATCGAGTATAACAAAGTCCATTGGTCGAGTATAAAAAGTCCCCTGATCGAGTATAACAAAGGCCCTCATCGAGTATAACAAAGTCCATTGGTCAAGTATAAAAAGTCCCAATGGTCGAGTATAACAATGTCCCCTAATCCAGTATAACAAAGTCCCCTGGTCGAGTATAGCAAAGTCCCCTGATCGAGTATAACAAAGCCTCCTGGTCGAGTATAACAAAGTCTCCTGATCGAGAATAACAAAGCCCCCTGCTCGAGTATAACAAAGTCCCCTGATCGAGTATAACAAAGCCGCCTTATCGAGTATAACAAAGTCCCCTGGTCGAGGATAACAAAGTCCCCTGTTCGAGTCTAACAAAGTCCCCTTATCGAGTATAACAAAGTCCGGTAATTGAGTATAAAAAAGTCCCCTAGTCGAGTATAACAAAGTTCCCTGATCGAGTATAACAAAGTCCCCTCATCGAGTATAACAAAGGCCCCTAATCGATTATAAAAAAGTCCCCTGATTGAGTATAACAAAGTCACCTAATCGAGTATAACAAAGTCCTCTGGTTGAGTATAACAAAGTCCCCAGATCGAGTATAACAAAGGCCCTCATCGAGTATAACAAAGTCCATTGGTCAAGTATAAAAAAGTCCCCTGGTCGAGTATAACAAAGTCCTTTGATCCAGTATAACAAAGTCCCCTGGTCGAGTATTAGAAAGTCCCCTGATCGAGTATAACAAAGTCTCCTGATCGAGTATAACAAAGGCCCCTGATTGAGTCCAAAAAGGCCCCTAATCGAGTATAACAAAGTCCCCTGATCTAGAATAACAAATGCCCCTGATCAAGTATAACAAAGCCGCCTAATCGAGTATATCAAAGTCCCATTGTCGAGTATAACAAAGTCCCTTGTTCGAATCTAACAAAGTCCCCTTATCGAGTATAACAAAGTCCGGTGATCGAGTAAAATAAAGGCCCCTGGTCGAGTATAACAAAGTCCTCTGGTCGAGTATAAAATAGTCCCCTCATCGAGTATAACAAAGTTCCCTTCTCGAGTATAACAAAGTTCCCTTCTCGAGTATAACAAAGTCCCCAGATCGAGTATAACAAAGGCCCCTCATCGAGTATAACAAAGTCCATTGGTCAAGTATAAAAAAGTCCCCTGGTCGAGTATAACAAAGTCCCCTGATCGAGAATAACAAAGTCCCCTGGTCAAGTATAGCAAAGTCCGCTGATCGGGTATAACAAAGTCCCCTGATCGAGTATAACATATACCCTGATCGAGTATAACAAAGTCCATTGGTCGAGTATAAAAAAGTCCCCTAATCGAGTATAACAAAGGCCCCTCATCGAGTATAACAAAGTCCATTGGTCAAGTATAAAAAAGTCCCCTGGTCGAGAATATCAATGTCCCCTAATCCAGTATAACAAAGCCCCCTGGTCGAGTATAGCAAAGTCCCCTGATCGAGTATAACAAAGCCCCCTGCTCGAGTATAACAAAGTCCCATAATCGAGTATAACAAAGCCGCCTTATCGAGTATAACAAAGTCCCCTGGTCGAGTATAACAAAGTCCCCTGATCGAGTACAACAAAGGCCCCTCATTGAGTATGACAAAGTCCATTGGTCAAGTATAAAAAAGTCCCCTGGTCGAGTATAACAAAGTCCCCTGATCGAGTATAACAAAGTCCTCTGGGCGAGTATAAAAAAGTCCCCTGATCGAGTATAACAAAGTCCCCTCTTCGAGTATAACAAAGTCCCCAGATCTAGTATAACAAAGGCCCCTCATCGAGAATAACAAAGTTCATTGGTCAAGTATAAAAAAGTCCCCTCGTCCAGTATAACAAAGTCCCCTGATCGAGTATAACAAAGTCCCCTGGTCGAGTGTAGCAAAGTCCCCTGATCGGGTATAACAAAGTCCCCTGATCGAGTATAAAAAAATCCCCTGTTCGAGTATAACAAAGTCCCTTGATCGAGTATAACAAAGTCCCCTGGTCGAGTATTAGAAAGTCCCCTGATTGAGTATAACAAAGTCTCCTGATCGAGTATATCAAAGGCCCCTGATTGAGTCCAAAAAGGCCCCTAATCAAGTATAACAAAGTCCCCTGATCTAGTATAACAAATGCCCCTGATCGTGTATAACAAAGCCGCTTAATCGAGTATAACAAAGTCCCCTGTTCGAGTATAACAAAGTCCCCTGTTCGAATCTAACAAAGTCCCCTTATCGCGTATAACAAAGTCCGGTGATCGAGTAAAACAAAGGCCCCTGGTTGAGTATAACGAAGTCCCTGATCGAGTATAACAAAAGTCCCCTGATCGAGTATAACAAAGGCCCCTCATTGAGTATAACAAAGTCCATTGGTCAAGTATAAAAAGTCCCCTGGTCGGGTATAACCAAGTCCCCTGATCGAGTACAACAAAGTCGTCTGGTCGAGTATAAAAAAGTCCTCTGATCGAGTTTAACAAAGTTCCCTTCTCGAGTATAACAAAGTCCCCAGATCGAGTATAACAAATGCCCCTCATCGTGTATAAAAAAGTCCATTGGTCAAGTATAAAAAAGTCCCCTGGTCGAGTATAACATATCCCCTGATCGAGTATAACAAAGTCCTCTGGTCGAGTATAAATAAGTCCCCTGATCGAGTATAACAAAGGCCCCTCATCGAGTATAACAAAGTCCATTGGTCAAGTATAAAAAAGTCCCCTGGTCGAGTATAACAATGTCCCCTGATCCAGTATAACAAAGTCCCCTGGCGAGTAGAGCAAAGTCCCCTGATCGAGTATAACAAAGCCTCCTGATCGAGTATAACAAAGTCCCCTGATCGAGTATAACAAAGGCCCCTCATCGAGTATAACAAAGTCCATTGGTCAAGTATAAAAACGTCCCCTGGTCGAGTATAACAAAGCCCCCTGCTCGAGTATAACAAAGTCCCCTGATCGAGTATAAAAAAGCCAAATTATCGAGTATAACAAAGTCCCCTTATGGAGTATAACAAAGTCCGGTAATTGAGTATAAGAAAGGCCCCTGGTTGAGTATAACAAAGTCCCCTATATCGAGTATAAAAAAGTCCCCTGGCCCAGTATAACAAAGTCCCCATATCGAGCATAACAAAGTCCCCTGATCGATTATAACAAAGTCCCCTGGTCGATTATAGCAAAGGGCCATGATCGAGTAAGACAAAGTCCCCTGATCGAGTATAACAAAGTCCCCTGATCGTGTATAACAAAGCACCTTGGACGAGTACAACAAAGTCCCCTGATCGAGTATAACAAAGTCCCCTGATCGAGTATAACAAAGTCCCCTGGTCCAGTATAACAAAGTCCCCTAATTGAGTATAACACATCCCCTGATCGAGTATAACAAAGTCTCCTGGCCCAGTAAAAAAAAGTCCCCAGATCGAGCATAACAAAGTCCCATGACCGAGTATAACAAAGGCCTGTGGTCGAGTATAACAAATTATCTGGTCGAGAATAACAAAGTCCCCTGATACTAGTATAACAAAGTCCTATAGTCAAGTATAAAAAAGTCCCCTTGTCGATTATAACAAAGGCCTCATCGAGTACAACAAAGTCCATTGGTCAAGTATAAAAAGTCCCCTTGTCGATTATAACAAAGTCCCCTGACCGAGTATAACAAAGTCCCCTGGTCCAGTATAACAAAGTCCCCTGATCGAGTATTACATATCCCCTGCTCGAGTGTAACAACATCTCCTGGCCCAGTATAACAAAGACCCCAGATCGAGCATAAAAAACTCCCCTGATCGATTATAACAATGTCCCCTGGTCGAGTATAACAAAGCCCCCTGATCCTAGTATAACAAAGCCCCCTGGACGAGTATAACAAAGTCCCCTGATCGAATATAACAAAGTCCCCTGATCGAGTATAACAAAGTCCCCTGGTCCAGTATAACAAAGTCCCCTGATTGAGTATAACATATCCCCTGATCGAGTATAACAAAGTCTCCTGTCCCAGTATAACAAAGTCCCCAGATCGAGCATAACAAAGTCCCCTGATCGATTATAACAAAGTCCCCTGATCGTAATAT
>NW_024753658.1:0-12488 GCF_018991925.1 Homarus americanus | reverse complement strand
GCTTTGTTATACTATGATCAGGGGACTTTGTTATACTCGATTAGGGGAATTTGTCTTTCTCGATGAGGGCCCTTTGTTGTACTCGACCAGGGGACTTTGTTTTACTCGATCAGGGGATATGTTATACTCGATGAGGGGACTTTGTTATACTCAACCAGAGGACTTTGCTATACTCGATCAGGGGATATATTATACTCGATCAAGAGACTTTGTTATACTCAACCAGAGGACTTTGTTATACTCGATCAGGGGACTTTCTTATACTCAATAAGGGGACTTTGTTATAGTCGATTAGGGGCATTTGTTATACTCGATGAGGGGGCTTTGTTATACTCGACCAGGGGACTTTGTTATACTCGATCAGGGAACATTGTTATACTCGTCCAGGGAACTTTTTTATAATTAATAGGGGACTTTGCTATACTCGATCAGGGGAATTTGTTATACTCGACCAGGGGACCTTTTTATACTTGACCAATGGACTTTGTTATACTCGATGAGGGACCTTTATTATACTCGATCTAGGGACTTTGTTATACTGGAGAAGGGGACTTTGTTATACTCAATCAGGGGACTTTTTTATACTCGACCAGAGGACTTTGTTTTACTCGATCAGGGGATGTGTTATACTCGATCAGGGGACATTGTTATACACACCCAGAGGACTTTGTTATACTTGATCAGGGGACTTTGTTATACTCAATTAGGGGACTTTGTTACACTCGACCAGGGGACCTTGTTATACTCGATCCGGGTGACTTTCATATACTCGAGCAGAGGGCTTTGTTATACTCGATCAGGGGACTTTCTTATACTCGATCAGGAGGCTTTGTTATACTCGATCAGGGGACTTTGCTATACTCGACCAGGGGACATAGTTATACACGATCAGGGGACTTTGTTATACTCGACCAGGGGACTTTGTTATACTCGACAATAGGTGGATATGTTATACCTCGATCAGGGACTTTGTTATACTGGGACCACAGGGACTTTGTTATACTCGATCAGGACTTTGTTATAATGACTCAGGGGACTTTGTTATACTCGTCCAGGGGCTTTGTTATACTAGGATCAGGGGACTTTGTTATACTCGATTAGGGGACTTTGTCTTACTCTTTGAGGGCCCTTTGTTATACTCGACCAGGAGACTTTGTTTTGCTCGATCACGGGATATGTTATACTCGGTCAGGGGACTTTGTTATACTCAACCAGAGGACTTTGTTATACTCGATCAGGGGATATGTTATACTCGATCAGGGGACTTTGTTATACTCAACCAGAGGACTTTGTTATACTCGATCAGGGGACTTTGTTATACTCAATAAGGGGACTTTGTTATAGTCGATTAGGGGCATTTGTTATACTCGATGAGGGGGCTTTGTTATACTCGACCAGTGGACTTTGTTATACTCGATCAGGGAACATTGTTATACTCGACCAGGGAACTTTTTTATAATTAATAGGGGACTTTGTTATACTCGATCAGGGGAATTTGTTATACTCAACCAGGGGACTTTTTTATACTTGACCAATGGACTTTGTTATACTCGATGAGGGGTCTTTTTTATACTCGATCTAGGGACTTTGTTATACTGGAGAAGGGGACTTTGTTATACTCAATCAGGGGACTTTTTTATACTCGACCAGAGTACTTTCTTTTACTCGATCAGGGGATGTGTTATACTCGATCAGGGGACATTGTTATACACACCCAGAGGACTTTGTTATACTCGATCAGGGGACTTTGTTATACTCGATAAGGGGACTTTCTTATACTCGAGCAGAGGGCTTTGTTATACTCGATCAGGGGACTTTGTTATACTCGATCAGGAGGCTTTGTTATACTAGATCAGGGGACTTGCTATACTTGACCAGGGGACATAGTTATACACGATCAGGGGACTTTGTTATACTCGACTTGGGGACTTTGTTATACTCGGTCAGGGGACTTTGTTATAATCGATCAGGGGACTTTGCTATGCTCGATCTGGGGACTTTGTTATACTGGGCCTGGAGACTTTGTTATACTCGATCAGGTGGATATGTTATACTCGATAAGGGGACTTTGTTATACTCGTCCAGGGGGCTTTGTTATACTAGGATCAGGGGACTTTGTTATACTCGATTAGGGGACTTTGTCTTTCTCGATCAGGGCCCTTTGTTATACTCGACCAGGGGACTTTGTTATAATCGATCAGGCGACTTTGTTATACTTGACCAGGGGACTTTGTTTTACTTGACCAGGGGACTTTGATATACTCGATCAGGGGACTTTCTTATACTCGAGCAGGGGGCTTTGTTATACTCGATCAGGGGACTTTGTTATACTCGATGAGGAGGCTTTGTTATACTCGATCAGGGGACTTTGCTATACTCGACCAGGGGACTTTGTTATATACGATCAGGGGACTTTGTTATACTCAACCAGGGGACTTTTTTATACTAGACCAATGGACTTTGTTATACTCGATGAGGGGCCTTTGTTATACGCGACCAGGGGACTTTGTTATACTCAATGAGGGGACTTTGTTATACTCGATGAGGAGACTTTGTTATACTCGATGAGGAGGCTTTGTTATACTCGATGAGGGGACTTTTTTATAGTTGACCAATGGACTTTGTTTTACTCGATGAGGGGCCTTTGTTATACTCGATCAGGGACCTTTGTTATACTCGATGAGGGGACTTTGTTATATTCAATTAGGGGACTTTTTTATACTCGACCAGAGGACTTTGTTATACTGGATCAGGGGATATGTTATACTCGATCAGGGGACTTTGTTATACTCAACCAGAGGTCTTTGTTATACTCGATTAGGGGCCTTACTTATACTCGATGAGGGGTGCTTTGTTAAACTTGACTAGGTCTTTTAAGTTAAACCCATCAAAATATCATTGTTATACCCCATCAGGGAACTTTTTTTTTCTATACCAATCGGTAGACTTTTGCTTGCTACCTTTATCAGTAGACTTTCCTATATTTGACCAATGGACTTTGCTATACTCATATGAGTTTTTATGAGTAAAACACAGAGGGGACTTTTGTTGCACTCGGACCAGGGACTTTTGTTATACTCGATCAGACTCGGTTATATTTAATTGAAGACTTTTAAGTTATACTCGATCAGGGGACTTTGTTATACTCTGATTAGCACTTCGTTATACCTTTATCAGGGACTTTGACATACCGATCATGATTTTAAGTTATACTTCTGCTCACAGGGCCTTTTGTTATACCTGAATTAGAAAACTTTGTTATTCTTTACCAGGGGCCTTTCTTATACTCAATTAGAAAACTTTGTTATTCTCGACCAGGGGACTTTGTTATACTCGATCAAGGGACTTTGTTATATTCGATAAGGGGAATTTGTTATACTCGATAAGGGGACTTTGTTCGACAGGATCAGGGGACTTTGTTATACTCGACCAGGGGACTTTTTTATACATGACCAATGAACTTTGTTATACTCGATGAGGGGAATTTGTTATACTCGTCCAGGGGGCTTTGTTATACTCGATCAGGGGACTTTGTTATACTCGATGAGAGGACTTTGTTATACTCGACCAGGGGACTTTGTTATACTCGATCATGGGACTTTGTTATATTCGATAAGGGGAATTTGTTATACTCCATAAGGGGACTTTGTTCGACAGGAACAGGGGACTTTGTTATACTCGACCAGGGGACTTTTTTATACTTGACCAATGGACTTATTATGGTCCCTAGATGAGGGCCTTTAAGGTTATACCTTTATCAGGACCCTTGTTATACTCGATGCTGAGAATTTTGTTATACTGCTGATCAGGTGGACTTTGGTGACACTCTACCAGAGACCTTTGTTATACTCGGTCAGGGGACTTTGCTATACTCGACCAGGGGACTTTGTTATACTCGATCAGGGGACTTTGTTATACTCGACCAGGGGACTTTTTTATACATTACCAATGGACTTTGTTATACTAGATGAGGGGCCTTTGTTATACGCGACCAGGGGACTTTGTTATACTCGATGAGGGGCCTTTGTTATACTCGATCTAGGGACTTAGTTATACTCGAGAAGGGGACTTTGTTATATTCAATTAGGGGACTTTTTTATACTCAACCAGAGGACTTTGTTATACTCGATCAGGGGATATGTTATACTCGATCAGGGGACCTTGTTATACTCAACCAGAGGACTTTGTTATACTCGATTAGGGGCCTTTGTTATAGTCGATGAGGGGGCTTTGTTAAACTTGACCAGGGGTCTTTGTTATATTCGATCAGGGAACATTGTTATACTCGACCAGGGAACTTTTTTATAATTAATCAGGAGACTTTGTCATACTCGATCAGGGCACTTTGTTATACTCGATCAGGGGACTTTGTTATACTCGATCAGGGGACTTTGTTATAGTCGACCAGAGGCCTTTGTTATACTCGATCAGGGCACTTTGTTATACTTGATTAGCGGACTTTGTTATAATCGATCAGGGGACTTTGTTATACTCGACCATGGGCCTTTGTTATACTCGATTAGAAAAGTTTGTTATACTCGACCAGGGGACTTTGTTATACTCGATCAAGGGACTTTGTTATATTCGATAAGGGGAATTTGTTATACTCGACAAGGGGACTTTCTTCGACAGGAACAGGGGACTTTGTTATACTCGACCAGGGGACTTTTTTATACTTGACCAATGGACTTTGTTATACTCGATGAGGGGAATTTGTTATACTCGTCCAGGGGGCTTTGTTATACTCGATTAGGGTACTTTGTCTTACTCGACCTGGGGACTTTGTTATACTCGACCAGGGGACTTTAATATAATCGATCAGAGGACTTTGTTCAACTGGACCAGGGGACTTTTTTATACTTGACCAATGGACTTTGTTATACTCGATGAGGGGCTTTGGTATACTCGATTAGAAATCTTTGTGGTACTCGACCAGGGGACTTTGTTATACTCCACCAGGGACTTTGTTATACTCGATCAGGAGATATGTTATACTCGGTTCAGGGGACTTTGATATACTCAACCAGAGGACTTTGTTATACTCGATCAGGGGACTTTGTTATACTTAATCAGGGGACTTTGTTATACTCGATTAGGGGCCTTTGTTATACTCGACCAGGGGACGTTGATATACTCGATGAGGGGACTTTCTTATACTCGAGCAGGGGGCTTTCTTATACTCGATCAGGGGACTTTGTTATACTCGATGAGGAGGCTTTGGTATACTCGATCAGGGGACTTTGCTATAGTCGACCAGGGGACTTTGTTATACACGATCAGGGGACTTTGTTATACTCAACCAGGGGACTTTTTTATACTTGACCTATGGACTTTGTTATACTCGATGAGGGGCCTTTGTTATACTCGATTAGAAAACTTTGTGGTACTCGACCAGGGGACTTTGTTATACTCCACCAGGGACTTTGTTATACTCGATGAGGGGATATGTTATACTCGATCAGGGGACTTTGTTATACTCGGTTCAGGGGATTTTGATATACTCAACCAGAGGACTTTGTTATACTCGATTAGGGGCCTTTGTTATACTCGATGAGGGGGCTTTGTTATACTCGACCAGGGGACTTTGATATACTCGATCAGGGGACTTTCTTATACTCGAGCAGCGGGCTTTGTTATACTCGATCAGGGGCCTTTGTTATACGCGGCCAGGGAATTGTTATACTCGATGAGGGGACTTTGTTATACTCGGAGACTTTGTTATACTCGGTCAGGGGACTTTGTCTTACTCGATCAGGGCCCTTTCTTATACTCGACCAGGGGACTTTGTTATAATCAATTAGGGGACTTTGTTATGCTCGATCTGGGGACCTTGTTATACTGGGCCAGGAGACGTTGTTATACTCGAGAAATGAATATGTTATACTCGATCAGGGGACTTTGTAATAATTGACCAGGAGACTTTGTTATACTCGACCATGGGACTTTGTTATACTCGATCAGGAGGCTTTGTTATACTCGATCAGGGGTCTTTGCTATGCTCGACCAGTGGACTTTGTTATACTCAATCAGGGGACTTTGTTATACTCGATCAGGGGACTTTGCCTTACTCGAGAAGGGGACTTTGTTATACTCGATCAGTGGATATGTTATACTCGATCATGGGACTTTGTTATACTCAGTTCAGGGAACTTTGTTATACTTGTCCAGTGGGCTTTGTTATACTAGGATCAGAGGACTTTGTTTTTCTCGATCAGAGGACTTTGTCTTACTCGATCAGGGCCCTTTGTTATACTCGACCAGGGGACTTTGTTATAATAAATCAGGGGACTTTGTTATGCTCGATCTGGGGACTTTGTTATACTGGGCCAGGATACGTTGTTATACTCGATCAGGGGATATGTTATACTCGATCAGGGGACTTTGTTATACTGGACAAGGGGACTTTGTTATACTCGATCAGGGGAGTTTGTTATACTCGATCAGGGGACTTTATTATACTCGTCCAGGAGGCTTTGTTATACTAGGATCAGGGGATTTTGTTATTCGCGACCAGGGGACTTTGTTATACTCGCCCAGAGGCCTTTGTTATACTCGATCAGGGGACTTTGTTATAATCGATCAGGTGGATATGTTATACTCGATCAGGGGACTTTGTTATACTGGACCAGGGGACTTTGTTATAATCGAACAGGGGACTTTGTTATACTCGATCTGGGGACTTTGTTATACTCGTCCAGGGGCTTTGTTATACTCGATTAGGGGACTTTGTCTTACTCGATGAGGGCCCTTTGTTATACTCGACCAGGGGACTTTGTTATAATCGATCAGGGGACTTTGTTATGCTCGATCTGGGGACTTTGTTATACTGGGCCAGGAGACGTTGTTTTACTCGATCAGGAGATATGTTATACTTGATCAGGGGGCTTTGTTATACTGGTCCAAGGGACTTTGTTAAACTCGACCAGGGGACTTTGTTATACTCGATCAGGAGGCTTTGTTATACTCGACCAGGAGACTTTGCTATACTCGACCAGGGGACTTTGTTATACTCGATTAGGGGACTTTGTTATACTCGACCAGGGGACTTTTTTATACTTGACCAATGGACTTTGTTATACTCGATGAGGGGCCTTTGTTATACTCGATCTAGGGACTTTTTTATACTCTACCAGAGGACTTTGTTTTACTCGATCAGGGGATATGTTAAACTCAATGAGAGGACTTTGTTATACTCAACCAGAGGACTTTGCTATACTCGATCAGGGGATATGTTATACTCGATCAGGGGACTTTGTTATACCTAATCAGGGGTCTTTGTTATACTCGATTAGGGGACTTTGTCTTACTCGATCAGGGCCCTTTGTTATACTCGACCAGGGAACTTTGTTATAATCGATCAGGGGACTTTGTAATAATCGACCAGGGGACTTTGTTATGCTCGACCAGGGGACTTTGTTATACTCGATCAGGAGGCTTTGTTATACTCGATCAGGGGTCTTTGCTATGCTCGACCAGGGGACTTTGTTATACTCGATCAGGGGACTTTGTTATACTCGACCAGGGGACTTTGTTATAATCGATCAGGGGACTTTGCTATGCTCCATCTGGGGACTTTGTTATACTGGGCCAGGAGACTTTGTTATACTCGACCAGGGGACTTTGTTATACTCGACCAGAGGCCTTTGTTGTACTCGGTCAGGGGGCTTTGTTATAATCGATCAGGGGACTTTGTTATGCTCGATCAGGGGACTTTGTCTTACTCGAGAAGGGGACTTTGTTATACTCGATCAGAGGACTTTGTTATACTCGATCAGATGATATGTTATACTCGATCAGGGGACTTTGTTATACTCGGTTCAGGGGACTTTGTTATACTTGTCCAGCGGGCTTTGTTATACTAGGATTAGGGGACTTTGTTTTACTCGATCAGGGCCCTTTGTTATACTCGACCAGGGGACTTTGTTATAATAAATCAGGGGACTTTGCTATGCTCGATCTGGGGACTTTGTTATACTGGGCCAGGATACGTTGTTATACTCGATCAGGGGATATGTTATACTCGATAAGGGGACTTTGTTATACTGGACCAGGGGACTTTGTTATACTCGATCAGGGGACTTTGTTATACTCGATCAGGGGACTTTGTTATACTCGTCGAGGAGGCTTTGTTATACTAAGATCAGGGGACTTTGTTATTCTCGACCAGGGGACTTTGTTATTCTCGCCCAGAGTCCTTTGTTATACTCGATCAGGGGACTTTGTTATAATCGATCAGGGGACTTTGTTATGCTCGATCTGGGGACTTTGTTATACTGGGCGAGGAGACTTTGTTATACTCGATCAGGTGGATATGTTATACTCGATCAGGGGACTTTGTTATACTGGTACAGGGGACTTTGTTACACTCGATCAGGGGACTTTGTTATACTCGATCAGGGGACTTTGTTATACCCGTACAGGGGCTTTGTTATACTAGGATCAGGGGACTTTGTTATACTGGGCCAGGAGACGTTGTTTTACTCGATCAGGAGATATGTTATACTTGATCAGGGGACTTTGTTATACTGGTCCAAGGGACTTTGTTAAACTCGACCAGGGGACTTTGTTATACTCGATCAGGAGGCTTTGTTATACTCGATCAGGGGACTTTGCTATACTCGACCAGAGAACTTTGTTATACTCGATTAGGGGACTTTGTTATACTCGACCAGGGGACTTTTTATACTTGACCAATGGACTTTGTTATACTCGATGAGGGGCCTTTGTTATACTCGATCTAGGGACTTTTTTATACTCTACCAGAGGACTTTTTTTTACTCGATCAGGGGATATGTTATACTCAATCAGAGGACTTTGTTATAGTCAACCAGAGGACTTTGCTATACTCGATCAGGGGATATGTTATACTCGATCAGGGGACTTTGTTATACCTAATCAGGGGTCTTTGTTATACTCGATTAGGGGACTTTGTCTTACTCGATCAGGGCCCTTTGTTATACTCGACCAGGGAACTTTGTTATAATCGATCAGGGGACTTTGTAATAATCGACCAGGGGACTTTGTTATGCTCGACCAGGGGACTTTGTTATACTCGATCAGGAGGCTTTGTTATACTCGATCAGGGGTCTTTGCTATGCTCGACCAGGGGACTTTGTTATACTCGATCAGGGGACTTTGTTATACTCGACCAGGGGACTTTGTTATAATCGATCAGGGGACTTTGCTATGCTCCATCTGGGGACTTTGGTATACTGGGCCAGGAGACGTTGTTATACTCGAGCAGGGGATATGTTATACTCGATCAGGGGACTTTGTTATACTTGACCAGGGGACTTTGTTATACTCGACCAGGGGACTTTGTTATACTCGACCAGAGGCCTTTGTTATACTCGGTCAGGGGACTTTGTTATAATCGATCAGGGGACTTTGTTATGCTCGATCAGGGGACTTTGTCTTACTCGAGAAGGGGGCTTTGTTATACTCGATCAGAGGACTTTGTTATACTCGATCAGATGATATGTTATACTCGATCAGGGGACTTTGTTATACTCGGTTTAGGGGACTTTGTTATACTTGTCCAGCGGGCTTTGTTATACTAGGATTAGGGGACTTTGTTTTACTCGATCAGGGCCCTTTGTTATACTCGACCAGCGGACTTTGTTATAATAAATCAGGGGACTTTGCTATGCTCGATCTGGGGACTTTGTTATACTGGGCCAGGATACGTTGTTATACTCGATCAGGGGATATGTTATACTCGATAAGGGGACTTTGTTATACTGGACCAGGGGACTTTGTTATACTCGATCAGGGGACTTTGTTATACTCGATCAGGGGACTTTGTTATACTCGTCGAGGAGGCTTTGTTATACTATGATCAGGGGACTTTGTTATTCTCGACCAGGGGACTTTGTTATTCTCGCCCAGAGTCCTTTGTTATACTCGATCAGGGGACTTTGTTATAATCGATCAGGGGACTTTGTTATGCTCGATCTGGGGACTTTGTTATACTGGGCCAGGAGACTTTGTTATACTCGATCAGGTGGATATGTTATACTCGATCAGGGGACTTTGTTATACTGGTACAGGGGACATTGTTACACTCGATCAGGGGACTTTGTTATACTCGATCAGGGGACTTTGTTATACCCGTACAGGGGCTTTGTTATACTAGGATCAGGGGACTTTGTTATAATCGATCTGGAGACTTTGTTATACTGGGCCAGGAGACGTTGTTTTACTCGATCAAGAGATATGTTATACTTGATCAGGGGACTTTGTTATACTGGTCCAGGGGACTTTGTTATACTCGACCAGGGGACTTTTTTATGCTCGATCAGGAGGCTTTGTTATACTCGATCAGGGGACTTTGCTATACTCGACCAGGGGACTTTGTTATACTCGATTAGGGGACTTTGTTATACTCGACCAGGGGACTTTTTTATACTTGAGCAATGGACTTTGTTATACTCGATGAGGGGCCTTTGTTATACTCGATCTAGGGACTTTGTTATACTCGAGAAGGGGACTTTGTTATACTCGATCAGGGGACTTTTTTATACTCTACCAGAGGACTTTGTTTTACTCGATGAGGGGATATGTTATACTCGATCAGGGGACTTTGTTATACTCAACCAGAGGAATTTGTTATACTCGATCAGGGGACTTTGTTATACTTAATCAGGGGACTTTGTTATACTCGATTAGGGGCCTTTGTTATACTCGATGAGGGGGCTTTGTTATACTCGACCAGGGGACTTTTTTATGATTAATCAGGGGACTTTGTTATACTCGATCAGGGGAATTTATTATACTCGACCAGGGGACATTTTTATACTTGACCAATGGACTTTGTTATACTCGATGAGGGGCCTTTGTTATACTCGATCTAGGGACTTTGTTATACTGGAGAAGGGGACTTTGTTATCCTCGATCAGGGGACTTTTTTATACTCGAACAGAGGACTTTGTTTTACTCGATCAGGGGATGTGTTATACCCGTTCAGGGGGCATTGTTATACTCACCCAGAAGACTTTGTTATACTCGATCAGGGGACTTTGTTATACTCAAGCAGAGGACTTTGTTATACTCGACCAGGGGACTTTGTTATACTCGATCAGGGGACTTTCATATACACGAGCAGGGGGCTTTGTTATACTCGATCAGGGGACTTTGTTATACTCGATCAGGAGGCTTTGTTAAACTCGATCAGGGGACAATTTTATACTTGACCAATGGACTTTGTTTTACTCGATGGGGGCCTTCGTTATACTCGATCAAGGACCTTTGTTATACTCGATCAGGGGACTTTGTTATACTCGCTGAGAGGCCTTTGTTGTACTCGGTCAGCGGACTTTGTTATAATCGATCAGGGGACTTTGCTATGCTCGATCTGGGGACTTTGTTATACTGGGCCAGGAGACTTTGTTATACTCGATCAGGTGGATATGTTATACTCGATCAGGGGACTTTGTTATACTCGTCTAGGGGGCTTTGTTATACTACGATCAGGGGACTTTGTTACACTAGATTAGGGGACTTTGTCTTACTCGATCAGGGCCCTTTGTTATACTCGACCAGGGGACTTTGTTAAAATCGATCAGGGGACTTTGCTATGCTCCATCTGGGGACTTTGTTATACTTGGCCAGGAGACGTTGTTGTACTCGAGCAGGGGATATGTTATACACGAGCAGGGGACTTTGTTATACTTGACCAGGGGACTTTGTTATACTCGACCAGGGGACTTTGTTATACTCGATCAGGAGGCTTTGTTATACTCGATCAGGGGTCTTTGCTATGCTCGACCAGGGGACTTTGTTATACTCGATTAGGGGACTTTGTTATACTTGACCAGGGGACTTTGTTACACTAGATTAGGGGACTTTGTCTTACTCGATCAGGGCCCTTTGTTATACTCGATCAGGGGACTTTTGTTATAATCGATCAGGGGACTTTGTTATACTCGACCAGGGGCCTTTGTTATACTCAATCACCGGACTTTGTTATACTCGATCCGGGGACTTTGCTATAATCGACCAGGGGACTTTGTTATACTCGATCAGGGGACTTTGTTATGCTAGACCAGGGGACTTTTTTATACTTGACCAATGGACTTTGTTATACTCGATGAGGGGCCTTTGTTATACTTGACCAGGGGCCTTTGTTATACTCGATTAGAAAACTGTTATACTCGACCAGGGGACTTTGTTATACTCCACCAGGGACTTTGTTATACTTGATCAGGGGATATGTTATACTCGATCTGGGGACTTTGTTATACTGGGCCAGGAGACTTTGTTATACTCGATCAGGTGACTTTGCTATAATCGACCAGGGGACTTTGTTATACACGATCAGGGGACTTTGATATACTAGACCAGGGGACTTTTTATACTTGACCAATGGACTTTGTTATACTCGATGAGGGGCCTTTGCTATACTTGACCAGGGACCTTTGTTATACTCGATTAGAAAACTGTTATACTCGACCAGGGGACTTTGTTTTCTCCACCAGGGACTTTGTTAT
>NW_024753657.1:0-16652 GCF_018991925.1 Homarus americanus | reverse complement strand
ACACAATATACAGAGTAAATCATCATGCATAGAATAATATAAGATAACAAGGAAGAACGAAAAAATATAATTTGAAACGCATTTAAGTGTGGCGGATGAGAGGAAGAGACACACGCGGATAATAATGAATATGTGTAAAGAGATGGAATAATAACAGAGAGAAGGAGAGAGTATAATGTATTTGAGGAGAATTGGAAATAAAAGGGGTGAATAAATAAATAATGTTAAATATGTTTGTAAAGAGGAGGGGGAGAAAGAGAACAGAATTAATGTATCTATGTATGAACAGAGACTAAAATAATGGATATGTTAATGTAAATGGAAGGAAATAAGGAGAAAATGGTGAATGTTTATGTAAATAGGACATAAAACGGATTAATACAAAATAAAAATATCTCAAGAAATTATTAAAAGAAATTAAAATAAAGAAAAAAAGAGGAAATTTTCTTTGGATGGAATATTTTAATCAGACAGGTGTGAGAGCGAGAGAGACAGGGTTTACAGGAGGTGTGTGTGGGAGGAAGGCAAAGCAGCACTAAGGCATCCTGGCATGGAATACGACGCGCCTACAGGAAGGATTTTTTTCTGAGGGAGAGGAAGGCAGAGAGAAGTGCAAAAATATAAAGAAGAGAGAGAGAGAGAGAGAGAGGAGAGGAAACACAGAAGAAAATGGGAAGTAGTAATTTTAAGAAGAAGGGGGAAGAGGAACGCACTTATGTACATAGTTTATACCCATAAGATGGCATGTAAAGTTTTATACACCAAGATCTCGTGTAAGCTTGGGTCCAGGATGTGATGTTTCGTGCTTTTTTTTATGGCGAGGCAAAAAGTGTGGTGAGATCGTAGCTGGAAAAACACCTTCTGGGGAGAGAGAAAAAAGAGGAGGCAGCGTATGTTTACAGCTGCTGTTTTGGCTCCAGGGTTTAATTTGACGTTTTAAAAGTGATGTTAATTGTAAGTTGAAATAAGAATGTGATGTTTTGTATCTTTAACTGGAAAAATACATTCCAAGGAGAGAGAGAGAGAGAGAGAGAGAGAGAGAGAGAGAGAGAGAGAGATTGTTACTTGGGCGTTGGAACGACCTAATTGTCCCTACATGACTAATTTAATGATTTAATAATGATCTTTAAAATAAGTTGAGATGAAATTTTTATAAATGATGAAGTTAAAAAGAGAGTCGGATCAAAACTATAAAAAACGCAGCTTTAAGAAGAAAATATATATATGTTTAGGATCTTTGTATTGGCTTCAGTGAATATTCTTACTTCATGTATCCAGGCGGTGAAAAACATGAGAGGTGTTGGTATTATTGTAAACCAGAAGTTAAGCAGTAGTGTAAAGGGATATTGGGCACTGGGCAGTGTCAGATAGATTTTTGTTAGTCAAGTTTAATGCTAATCCCATGGATTTGGTAATAATACAGGTTAATGCACCAACAAATGATAGTGAGGATGAAGTCTTCGAAAACTTTTATGAAGACTAAAACAAAGCCAAAAACACCGTAAAGGTTAATGATTGTCTGGTTATAATGGGCGATTTAAACGCAATAGTTGGGAAAGAGAAAGTGGCGCTAGAAGTATGACCACATGGGCTGGATAAGTGAAATGAGAGAGGAGAAATATTGATTGACTTTTGTGAGGAAAAAAGATAACTGCAAATATAATGATTGAACAACACCCTAGGTATCTCTAAACATGGGTCTCACCCCGGGAGAATATATTCGATATAATCAGTAATTAAATGGATTACATTTTAATTCAGGAAAGATTCAGAAATTCAATAACATAAACCAAAACCTACCCAGGGGCAGATTGTGGGTCAGATCGAGTCCCAGTAATGAGTTTAGTGAGGCGAAAAACTTAAAACAAACATAACTAAAAAAATACCTATGGACAAAATCAAATAGAATATAGAGAAGTTCAAAACAGGAACAGGAATGGAATATGAAAGTGAAAAAGCAAATAGAAGTTCAGTATTGCTAGAGGGTGACTGACTGATGAACAAGAACCAGAACAACAATTAAATAATTAAAAAGAAGTAATGTTAGAGACGGAGGAAAACTTACAGGGCACAGGAGGAACGAGGCTAAAAAAGAGTGGATGACAAATTAAATTTTCCAGAAAATGAATAGACGAAAAAATATGAGGAAACGAACTGAAGTCAACGTAAAAATTAACCAAGAAATTCAAAGGGAATGCAAAGAGGAAATGTAAGGAGATAGAAGATGATAACAGAAGGTATAATTATAGGGAAATGTATAGAAAGATTAAACAAATGAACAAACAGAAGAAAATAAATTAATGAAGTGGGCCTATTAAAAGCAAAGGCACTTAGAGCCTGTTTGAGGCAGAAGAAGTAATAGAGAGATGGACAGATTACGTAGAAGAACTATACAATGATAAAGATAGAGGAGAGGGAAGAAATGAAGAGGAACTAAAGATCAAACTGCCAATTGTGGACACAGAAGTTGAGACAGCTGTGAGCAACATGATAAATTATAAAGCTTGTGGGGTTGATCAGCTTCCAGCAGAATTTATATAACAAATGGACAAGAACGAGATAAAATGTTTGAGTATAATTTGTAATTCTATATACTTCTAAGGCAAACTTCCCAGTGATTTAAAAAAATATTATTTGGTTTAATACCTATAAAGCCAAGTGACCTTAAGAGTTCACCCAGTTTAGAACAATTAACTTAATAAATCAGGCTTGAGAAGTTTATTAAAGATAATTTTAAGTAGAATAAAATTTAAAATAGAAAGTAAGTTATCTGAAGAGCAAAATGGATTTAGAAAAGGAAAAGGAACTAGAGAAATTATATTTGATTCAAGAATTTTGTAAGAAAAGGATTTAGAGGTCCGAAGAAATTTGTATATATGCTTTGTTGATTTTGAAAAAGCTATTGATAAGGTAAAGCACAATAATAAAAGAGATATTAAAGAGAGAGAGAGAGAGAGAGAGAGAGAGAGAGAGAGAGAGAGAGAGAGAGGCAAGTACTACACACCGCGGAGAATATGTGTACGTGAGAGAGTAAGAGAAAGAGAGTGAGAGTGAGATACAGGAGAGATACACCACGCACAATGTGTGTGTATAAAGGCGGGAGAGATATAGAGAGACAGATACTCCACGGAGAAACCAAAACAAGACTCTCAACACGACTGTATGTTTGTGACCTGAGACTTACGACACGGAGGTAAATACTGAACACAACATTTATATTCACTGAGAGATCTAATGTTATTATTATTATTATTATTAACATTCCTATTACCATTATCCCTATGGCCATTACAACAAGAGTGCCTTTAATCACATTTAAATATGAGGCCAGCGGTAACTCCACTTTCCGTTAAATGAATCTTTGTGTGGACAATAAACAAACAGAATACGCACTACCAATATTACTCCGCCGTCACTCACACAACTTTATTTTCTTTCATAAATTTACTTATTCTCTCTATTACTTGTATCTATGTATGTCTCTATGTATTATTCCCCCCCCCCTCTCTCTCTCTCTATTTCTTTCTTTCTTCCCATCCCTCTCTATACATACATACATACATACACACATTCACACACTTGTCAACCGTCAGTGAGACAAGACGTGCCCCGAAGGCGCTCCCGGTTTTAGCAGCCAGGCCGAGTCTGTTTGGCCCTGCCACTCCCCCTGCTATACCCCAACGCCCTACCAGCCTTACTACACCGGGATCTATTCAGCAAAACATTCTAGTGATTAGTGAACGATTGATTACGGAGCAGTGTTCCTATAGTGCACTTAAGGAACTTTCTCAGCAAAGCATTCAAGTCATCAGTGCAATAAGTGATTATCATACAGTGCTCGATAGTGCACCCCAAGGAAAAGTCAGACAGTGGGCACTTTATCGGTCACCTTTAAAGTGCCAGTGACAAGGACCACCGCGGTGTTTACATATATCGTGAAAAATGTGTCGGCGACCCCAAGCACCAGGGACAAAGACCCACGGTCTCTACGACTGACAAATATTAACAGATGTCTACTAGTGTCAGTGGCCCTCAAAGTGCCGCCAGTGACAAACACTTCCGTCCGCCTACAACAGATATCAACAGATGGCCACCAATCGATGACCATACCACCACTGAAGTTCCACGGATATGGTATGATCTCCCGTCTTTACTGCTATCCAACGTCACTTCCTAGCTAACAAGTTCGACGAGCTGGCAACTACAGTCAGGTCAGCCGCCGCGAGCATCGTTGCCATATGTGAGGCTTGGCAAATTGTGCCTGAAACGTGTCATATTGAGGGATATCAACTCTTTCATCACCTTCGTTCACATAGACACGGAGGGGGCGTTGCCCTCTTCTGTCAAGATGACCTACGCCCATCACGCCTGGATGTTCAAGTCCCAGCAGATGTGGAAGCATTATGGGTACGTGTTATGCCACGGGCCCACCCGCGCAACACTGCTTCCATCATAATCTGTGTGGCATACCATCCGCCTCGCTCACCCACCAGAGACACTCTTATCAATCATCTCATCACCACCTCAGACCACCTCAGAGTTAGGTACCCATGTGCCAAGTTAGTATTATGTGGGGATTTTAATGAAATTGACACCACTGATATCCAGGACCAGCTATCACTATCACAAGTTGTGACCTTCCCCACACACGGTCAAAATACCCTTGACCTTATCTTAACTGACTTAGTGGACCAGTACCAACCACCTCAACCAATGCCTCCTATCGGGTGTAGCACACACTTATCAGTGCTCTGGTCCCCAGCTGCCACTCCCACCCAAGTACAGAGACCCTACATCAAGACCTACAGGCCGATTACTGAATCTGCAGTGCGCCTCTTCGGGCAGTGGATAGTTCACCATCCCTGGACTGAAGTACTTAGCGTGGATGACGTGGAAACCAAATGGATAAATTATGCCAACACCACCACGGAAGCCCACCACCACTTCTTCCCCGAGAAGTCCGTCAGATCTCACCCAGCTGACTTGCCCTGGATCACACCTCGGATCAAAAGACTTATGCAACAGAGAGACAGAGCCTTTCATCTCAATGACCACATCCGCTACAGGTCACTTCGCAACCGAGTCATCCGCGAAATACGCACTGCAAAGAAGTCCCACTTCCCAACCAAATTACAACACCTGAAGCAGACCAACATCAGTCAATGGTATGGTAAGCTTAAAGAACTCTGTGGACTAAACAATAAGACACACCCCCTCCCCTTCCTTAGCCATCTCACTAATGTTGACGCAGCTGAGCAAACAAACAACCATTTCGCTACTATATGCCAGACGCTCCCCCGGCTTGACACAACCACTCTCCCTGCTTACCTACCAGCCCCCCTTCCCACTGACTTAGTAGAAGATTTTGAAGCAGCAAAACGCCTGGACAAACTAAAATTAAAACGCTCTACCACCCCATTGACTTACCAATGAAACTTTTCAAGGAGTTCTCCCCGGAGCTTGCTAAACCCCTATGCTCCATCATCAATGCTTCTCTCAGTCAAGCCAGATGCCCAGCTGACTGGAAGACCTCTTATGTATCACCAGTGCCCAAGTCAACCAGCCCACAATCCTTAAATCAGCTACGACCTATTGCAATCACCCCAATACCCACTACCCAGCCTAATCTGTGAAAGTTTTGTGTTCGACTGGGCTTATGCTGATATTGCAGGAGTCGTAGACCCTCAGCAATTTGGTAACATGAAAACTTCCTCCACCACTCACTGTCTTGTCAGCTTTCTCGATTACATATACCGCCATCTCGAGAAACGAAAAACGTCTGTAGCTGTCGCCTTCATTGATTTCACTAAAGCGTTCGACCTAGTCGACCACAATATAATCATCAACAAAGCTATTGACCTGGGGCTTCGGAGAAGTCTTATACCATGGCTTACAGACTTCCTCAGTGACCGACGCCAAGCTGTACGCTTCCGAGGGGCTGTCTCCACCTTTCAGTCACTCACCTGTGGCGTCCCCCAAGGCACCAAGATGGGACCACTCTGCTTCCTTATGGTCATCAATGATGCCCTAAGAGAAACCCCTGCTCGCTGGAAATATGTCGACGACTCCACCATTGGGATCAGCGTCAACAATTCTGCTCCCAACTATACCGCCCTTCAGGATTTATTGAACAGTCTCCAAAAATGGGCCACCAACAACCATGTCACCATCAACCATACCAAGACCATGGTTATGCACATCAACCTCTCCTCCGACATTGTCCCACCTCCTTCCATTACTTCTAGTCCGAACACACTCCAGGTTGTAGATTCCACGAAGCTCCCTCGGCGTCACCATAGACAACAAACTAAATTGGAAACCACACGTCAGTGAAGTTGTCAAATCCCTCCAGTTTGCCCCCACCTCCTACGCCGACTCAAGTCCCTCGGTGTTCCTGCACACGAACTCCTCAGTGTTTACACAACATTCATACTTCCCAAGCTCACCTGGTCTTCCTCCCTAAATGCCACACAACGTAAACACCTAGAAAAAGTGCAAAAGAGGCCATGCAAGATTATTCTCTCCCCTTCCTACTCCACATATCAAGAAGCGCTCAACACACTGACCGACCCTTTAGACTCTCACTGACCATCACCACGACCTCATCTGCCAATTTGGTAAGAAGCTTCTACACCATCTCCCGACACCGGCTCCTACTACTACCACCTGAGATCCCTAGTCCGAGAATTGCTGTTCGACACCACAACCGCATCCAGCCCATACGTGCACGAACTGATCGCTATAAGAATAGCCCAGTCCCAACCATTGTAAAAATTATCAATAACTTGTAATAAACCAGTGTATTCACTCCCAGTAAACACTACTCCTTGCACTGTCACTATGTTGAAATGAACTGTAGTTTGAGCTTTTCCCCATCTAGTTATTATATGTCTTATTTGTGTCACTTATGTTACTGGTATATTATTTGTAATTCGAAGCCCATTCCCCAAATATGTAACTGTATATTTTCAGCCTTCTGGCTGCCAAGCTCTTTCAATAAACCGTTAATTATTATTATTATTATTATTACATACACAAACGTCAAATAAACATCAAGGCACTCTCGCCCACACGACACACATATCATCTGGCACACACGGCAACACACGTCACACAGCAACACACGCCACACAACAACACACACGGCAACACACGTCACACACCAACACACGTCACACAGCAGAGCACACCATCACGCGTCACACTCCGTCACACAGCAGAACGTACCATCACAGGAGCACACGCCAACACACGTCACACAGCAGAGCACACCATCACGCGTCACACCCCGTCACACAGCAGAACGTACCATCACAGGAGCACACGCCAACACACGTCACACAGCAGAGCACACCATCACGCGTCACACCCCGTCACACAGCAGAACGTACCATCACAGGAGCACACGCCAACACACGTCACACAGCAGAGCACACCATCACGCGTCACACCCCGTCACACAGCAGAACGTACCATCACAGGAGCACACGCCAACACACGTCACACAGCAGAGCACACCATCACGCGTCACACCCCGTCACACAGCAGAACGTACCATCACAGGAGCACACGCCAACACACGTCACACAGCAGAGCACACGATCACGCGTCACACCCCGTCACACAGCAGAACGTACCATCACAGGAGCACACGCCAACACACGTCACACAGCAGAGCACACCATCACGCGTCACACCCCGTCACACAGCAGAACGTACCATCACAGGAGCACACGCCAACACACGTCACACAGCAGAGCAAACGATCACGCGTCACACCCCGTCACACAGCAGAACGTACCATCACAGGAGCACACGCCAACACACGTCACACAGCAGAGCACACCATCACGCGTCACACCCCGTCACACAGCAGAACGTACCATCACAGGAGCACACGCCAACACACGTCACACAGCAGAGCACACCATCACGCGTCACACCCCGTCACAGCAGAACGTACCATCACAGGAGCACACGCCAACACACGTCACACAGCAGAGCACACATCACGCGTCACACCCCGTCACACAGCAGAACGTACCATCACAGGAGCACACGCCAACACACGTCACACAGCAGAGCACACCATCACGCGTCACACCCCGTCACACAGCAGAACGTACCATCACAGGAGCACACGCCAACACACGTCACACAGCAGAGCACACCATCACGCGTCACACCCCGTCACACAGCAGAACGTACCATCACAGGAGCACACACCAACACACGTCACACAGCAGAGCACACCATCACGCGTCACACCCCGTCACACAGCAGAACGTACCATCACAGGAGCACACGCCAACACACGTCACACAGCAGAGCACACCATCACGCGTCACACCCCGTCACACAGCAGAACGTACCATCACAGGAGCACACGCCAACACACGTCACACAGCAGAGCACACGATCACGCGTCACACCCCGTCACACAGCAGAACGTACCATCACAGGAGCACACGCCAACACAGTCCCCAAATACTCCTCCTTATCTTCACTTTTTTCCAATAGCGGGTCCTTATCAAGCAACACACACGGGAATACCGTATCGAATATATATTTCAAGCCACCGCAACATTTACATAACTTAATGATATTCCTATCCTCAATTATTGGTTTCTGCTAAAGAGATTCGTTTTACGACAGCCTCCCAGTACCTCCTTCACTCTGATTCTGTGTTGTGTGTGTGTGTTGAGGTATATATATGATACATGAGTTAGATCTATATTTACGTCTTGTACTAATGTTGCCTCTCTACTCGACACACTAACTGCTACAGGGGCAGAAGGTAGTTAAACGTGGGTTGACTTGACCGTAGAGTTGTACAGTCGTATTATTTTTAAAGGATTAAATTTAATGTGAGAAAAGCCACCTGTTAGAGAAATCATCACATATGTATCTATTCTGTCTGTCTATCTGTCTGTCAATCTGTCAATCTGTCTGTCTGTAGGTTGATATTTTGACCTTACAATGCTCATAATGAACTTATTTCCTCAGTATTTGTATCACTATTCATGAGACTTAACACTTTATCACTAAATGCTTATGAATATTCTGCATCATTTTATACCTCCCGTGTCTTATTTTTAGTCACTTTTAATTATTTCAGCTAAAAGTTGAAGAGTTGGTGCTGAGCTTGCACACCTGAGGCACAAGACAGGTGTGTGTAGGTGTGTGTGTGTGTGTCCTCTCTCTCTCTCTCTATCACTCTCAGTATCTGTCGGCCTCTCTCTCTCTCTCTCTCTCTCTTACTATGTCTTCAGCCTGTCTATCTCGTGGTGTATAAATGATATAAATTTACAATTATATATTTAAATACATAATCAACACTACTTTGACCTTGGATGTCTATACAATAAAACATATTGACACAATATATAAGACAAATCAAAAGTATATACATTTCCCCATCAGCTGTCAGATTTGTATATTTTTCCTCTATGTCTTCATGAGGTTTCAGAACTATATAAATTTCCTCCTGAACTCTCCGGGGATATAAATTTTGTCCATGAGCCGTTAGAGCTATATAAATTGAATCCCTGCTGCTCCTATACACATTACCAGGACTAGTAGTGTATAATAAAGGTCATTATTGTGATAAACAGCTCCAGGTTTTATTCAGGAGAGCATCACGTTTTAATCTTGTCTATGACGCTGGTGTTAACGATGGCACACACACACACACACACACACACACATTATACTCTACCAACTGGATATAAGCACACGATAACAAATCATTCTACTGTTAATAGTTATCAATGAATATTATCTTAATATTAATGGGAAAAAGATAAAAAATAAGATAGATGGAAATTTGTGTTATTCTACTACAGATAATTGAGAATAAGAGGACAAATTACTCTAGAGTCTTATAAGAAAAGTCATATATGTAAAGGTATAATGAATTATCATGAAAAGGTAAATAAATGTCATTGCATATTAAAGGTTATAACCGAGTTGTTTTTTAAATAGAAGGAATAAATTATTTACTCTCTGAGGATAATGATTAATCCTTTGTTAACGACGGTTTAAACTTGGATGGTGGTGGTTTAAACTTTTGTTAAAGATGGTTAATATTGTTTTAACACCTTGATATATTAAGTCTTTTATGTTAATGATGGTTTAACCATTTTGATGACGATAGTTTGAAATTCTTATATAAAACGTACAATATAAATTAGTGAACTGAACACAAAATTAAATTAGATATTGTTTTTGCCAATTTTGTGTAAATAATGTACAGTATTTTATCTACCTATGAACCAAGGTAGGATCCTAAGGTGTGGGGGTTGGAGACCACGGCCCTCCACTCGGAACAATGGGGGTTAAAAATATATATTTGTTAGGTAGAAGATTATAGATTAATATAGAGCTTTTATATACAAACATGTGTAAAGAGAAGAAAAGTCGACACAGCAATTTGGGGTGTGAGGGTTGACCACCAGGAGGGTGAGGGGATTGTGTGGCTCTAGAACGAGATCGATGTGTTGTGTCCAGTGGCGACGCTAACTATGTTATCCCGTAGTATTGTCTTCTACCATGGCCCGAGGCGTCTGTACCACCACCACCACCACAACACCATCACGACTGCCATTACACACCACCATTGCACAACACACACGACCACCACCACCACCACCACACACACACATACCTCTTCCATGTTATTACCATCTACATAACATCATTACATAACAGTGTCGTCAGAGTAAGTTAGTGAGCTGCCATGTTTTGTTTTTTTCGGAGTCAAAACATTAGAGTTGCAGGTCAGGTCAGGTCAGGTCATAACACTGCATCGCCTGGCGCAACCTGGCAATTCGCTCGGGTGTCGTCTAGTCAGACAAATGTTTATGAAATTACCCAAAGTAAAAGCTTGAGAAAGCATAGCAGAGAAAATCCGAGAGAAAGCAGGGAAAAGAGAGATAAAGAGTCTTATCATTAAGTGTATTTTCAAACTTTCCTTTTACACAGAAAATAGGACACCGACTTCCATTTCCACAGACATCCTCAGAGAGAGAAAGTGATTTCATGTAACTGCCACATTAAGAAACACAACTTTCTACTTTCCTTTGGTGAAAGTAATTAAGATTATGCAAACTATCTGCCGTCTGGTACCTCGGTACAGGGCATATTAGACATTAAAACCTGGGAGATAACAGAGATTAGATGACTGTATTGCTAAGAGAAAGAGAGAGAGAGAGAGAGAGAGAGAGAGAGAGAGAGAGAGAGAGAGAGAGAGAGAGAGAGAGCTGGAGAAGGAGGAGTAGGAGGAGGAGTAGGAGGAGGAGCAGGAGGAGGAGGAGTAGGAGGAGGAGCAGGAGGAGGAGGAGGAGAAGGAGGAACAGGAGGAGGAGGAGAAGCCAGTACTAAAATCTGACGCAGATACCAAGAGGGAATAACACTGAATACTGGAACTAAACACAAGACAATATTAATGGGGGACTATGAGACAGAATTTCTGATGCTCGAACAAGTTGTGAAATAATTTTAGGGTTCAACATATATAAAGGTGAAACTATTAATACTCAACAGAAACGAAAGAATTCAAACTCCCGTTTTGTTTATTTTCTCGAGCAATTGATTAATTCTTAAGTTACCCAATAAAGAATTTTTCCTACACTCAAATTATGTTAAAATAAAATATTCCAACTTCTCAATTCTCAGAGGAAACGGACAATAAAAAAACCCTCTTAAATGCTCGACTTGAGAGGCAGAATTTTTAATGCCCAACAAACGGGGGAAATTCTTGGCACGTCTGAAGCCCACAATAACTCACAAGGAGACAGCAGCTGGCAATGTTTACTCGACAAAGATTCCGCCCGAGATAAGAGTCTTAATGCAAATGTGATTACGATGTGTAGCGTCGTGTATGTTAAAAACGCGCACAGGCAGGGACGGGCAAAACTTGGACCACCCAAAGGAGGATATTATTATGTCTAGAGTGAAGTAAAATTTAAGTGTTTTGTTTAGTGTGTGTATGTGTGTGTGTGTGTGTGTGTGTGTGTGTGTGAAAAGAGAGAGAGGTAGGTCAAGGATTATTGCATCATATTTACTATACGCTTACACACCTTTTCGTCCTCTAGGCACCGTTGTGGGTCGATGACCTGTGCCCGGGTGGGCTATTCCCCGTAAAAAAAAAAAAAAAAAAATTACACACACACACACACACACACCTAAAAAAACTCTCTTAGCTCTTTCCTAAACTTCAAAAACTACTTTCACCATATCAAACTCTCTCGCTCTCTCCACCTCTCCCCTTGGCTTTCCTTAGATGCCAGACTATTCCGGGTATAATTTATTTCCAACCGGCATATATCCCCGACCGAAATCTGAATACAGGGCCCCCACGCGACCCGGAACTGTACCTCCAACCCAAGCCGTAATTATTTCCTCTGTGATTGGATTGGGTGTTGAGCTGGCTGAATTGGTGGGCGCGGGCGATTTGATTGGTTTCGAGAAAATGATTCGGTCTGTGATTGGATTCTTAATATGCGAGGAAACCTTCTGTGATTCACATGAGTTGGACGGATTATGTGTTAAGGGGGAAGATGTGATGATAAAAATAAGAATAATAAAGCAGTGAATAAGAGAGAGAGAGAGAGTAAACGAAGCAAGAGATAGATGAATATAAGGAAAGAGAATTAGATTATTACTTGGGAAATAAGATCAGTGGTGGTGTACGTAGGTCGGGGAGAGAGAGAGAGAGAGAGAGAGAGAGAGAGAGAGAAACAAAGGAAAGACAAGGGGCATAATAATAATGATACAATAAATATAGTGTAAAGGCCATTAGAGGAATATTATTACCATCATCAGCAGGTTAACAAGTTCCTTTAATCAAGAGAGAAAGATTGTAGCCTGCGAACAAGAAAAGGAGATATAATTGGTCGAAAACTCGCAATGGAGCGACAAAACGAGACGTGATTGGCCAGTAACTCGCCAGATGTCACTGGTTAAAGAATAATTTTCGAACGAAAAAGGAAAGACGTCATTCGTCAAACACTCGCATGAGAACGAAAAAGAAGCTATGTCATTGGTCAAAAAATCGTGTAGGCACTATGAAACGAGACGTGATTGGTTAAAGGTCGGCAAATATTTGATGTAGTTGCCAGATGCGCGTGAAAGACAAAAAATTCATGTGTAACTTCAAGAACGAGGGAAAGCGTCCCTGGAGAAAGCCAGAGGTGACCTTCGCTCGACGGGAGTTTTTCGCAGTCATGAAAATGTAAACATACACATTCCCATATGCATACGTACACAGACACACACACACAACTCGATAAAAAGCACACACGAATAAACAACAATGTATAATTACAGAAATATAATATATTACTGCTAAACTCATGCATATGTACACAAGAAACTTACACACACACACACACACACACACACACACACACACACACACACTCTATTACACAAATATCCACATTTACTTATGTAAAAAAACAAAGACCCACACATGTTCTCTCTCTCTCTCTCTCTCTCATCAAACTTATCCTTCATCATTATTTTTTTTAACCGGTACCGCCATAGACCAGAAGATAATCCGGACAAAATTAATTGGCGGTCTCCGGGTCCTGTGTTGAACGGCGGCAGTGTGGAGCCTTGATTAAACCCGGCCAGACACACACGGTAATTGCTCCTATGTATTTCCAAATAAATTTTTAGAGTTGCTGGGAATTTATGGGGAAAGAAATCGAAGTGAGATGAAATTGGCTGAGAAATACTTGAATCTGGGGTGACGGTAGAGAAATAATTTATTTATTTATTTATTTATTTTTGTTTTTCAATGGAGATAAAATTTTGCTGTTTGTTTTATTGTTTAAGAAAATTAAGTTAATTTATGATTTATTTAATACTTGTGAAATACGATAATGTAATACGTGATCGTTGTTAAGGTAAATTAGTATTTTTATCTTTTAGTTAACTTTGATTTATTTCTCAAATATTATTATTTTTTTCATAATTTTTGGAGTTATTTAAGGAAAAAATGGACTTACAATTACTTATATACGAGGAAAAAAAGTTATTTATGATTAATTATATAAGAGAAAATGTGGCTATTAATTATAAGAGTAAAAGTGAGTTACGAATAATTTAGTGAAAGTAAATTAATTAAGGTAAGGAAATACTTGACCTGGATTAGGTAGAGGAATAACTCGCTTGTAGTTAACTCTGATAAATCCTCAAATAAATCCCTTTTAGTCTTTTCCTAATTATATAAGAGACGAGAGCGATTTACAATTAGTTACATCCAACATGGAGGAAATGGTCTTGTTAAGGCTTGGCTCTAGTGGTTGTTGGTGGAATATATTGGTATTAGTTGTTTGTCTGTGTGTGTGTGTGTGTGTGTGTGTGTGTGTGTGTGTGTGTGTGTGTGTGTGTGTGGCCGAGGAAGGTAATTGCCTCAAGCGTTTTGTTGTCGCTGTTGCTTGTGCTTTGAAGTGGCTATAGAGAGATGAACTCGTGAAAGCCCCACCCACACCACACCACACCACACCACACACACACACACACACACACACACACACACACACACACACACACACACACACACACACACTGGGATATTGTCTTGTATTTTGTTAAGAGAAAATCTTCATGATATCGACATTACGAGGCTAACCAGTACAGTCTTCAGGGTATATAATGATAGCTAAAGAAGAGTAACTTATGCCTCAAACAAGGCTAGAGATACAGGCAAGAGATACCGTGTTTATAGTATTAGATTTAGCAGATACCTTGGTCAAGTAATTGGGGATGAAGGGATAATGGTAGAGAAATTAATGACTACAAGGGGGAAGCACAGACTGGGAACAATGAATTAAATTAAAAGCTGTGTTGCCCCATGGGAGATGCAGAAACGGGGGGATGGGTAAACGCAACATGAAAACGTTTGTAGGTGAGGCAGAGGTCCCTAACTCTAACACGCACACACGCACGCACGCATGCACGCATGCACGCACGCACGCACACACACATGCACGCACACGTTGATAATAACAAAACTGATTGATTGTATGAAGAAGGATATGCTCCTTTAGGGCGTTTCATTGTTGAGAGAGAGAGAGAGAGAGAGAGAGAGAGAGAGAGAGAGAGAGAGAGAGACCCCCTTTGTCATTCGTTATAAAAAGAAAGACACATACTAATGTAAACACAGCTCAGAGCAGGAGCCACCATCACCGTCATCATCACCACCACAGCAAGAGCCACCACCATCACCACCAAAGCAGGAGCCACCGTCACCGTCATCACAACCACAGTAAGAGCCACCATCACCACCATCACCAGCACAGCAGGAACAAGGGTAGGAGGATGAAGAAGGAGGAGAAGGAGGAAGAAGGAGGAAGAAGGAGGGGAAGGAGAAAGAAGTATGGAAGAAGGTTAACACGAAGAACCGGAATGTCCCAGAGCATAGCCAGGAGGCAGAGGAAGAGGAAGGAACGGGGGGTAGGAGGAGAAGGAAGAGGAGGAGGAGATGGAGGAAGGAGGAAGCAGAGAATAAGGAGGAGGAAGAGAATGAAGAGGAGGAGGAAGAGAATGAGGCGGAGGAAGAGAATGAGGAGGAGGAAGAGAATGAAGAGGAGGAAGAGAATGAAGAGGAGGAAGAGAATGAGGAGGAGGAAGAGGAGAAGGGAGAGGAGGAAGAGGAGAAGGGAGAGGGAAGACTTTATACCCTCTGGCTCAGTAGGTGGGACAACTTCCGACTCTCATCAGGTCGTCGTCAACTGGGGGCTGTCCTCCCCTGATCCACTATGCTCTTCGCTGCCCTTCACTGACTCACTCTCTCTCTCTTTTCTTCTTTCTTTCTCTCTTTTTTCTCCGTCTACCTATGTATGTTACTCTCTCTCTCTCTCTCTCTCTCTCTCTCTCTCTACCTACACAGACACACCAGCTCCAGCCATTTTCATCCATATGTTTGAACTAAAAAAAAAAAAAAATCTTACATTTCCATAATTATATTCCAGGCACGAGTTGGTGCTACTAATTTAAACTACTTGGCTCCACATCCGGGCGACACCGAGCTAGATATTAAAATTTCAAATCCATAAGAGTTTTTAAAGATGAAATTTTGTTCCCGCAACACGTATTTTGTTTTATTTATTTAGGGAAACAAATATAGAAAAATATAGGTGGGATTTTATGTACGCAGAGGGTAACAGACAGACAGACAGACAGACAGACAGACAGACAGAGACAGAGACACACACACACACACAGGAAAACAGATTTAAACGGATATAAATAAAAAAACAATTCACATAAGCGCAAATAAGGTACACATGATGACGTGTATGACAACAACACTGTCACGGGACCAAGAGGATTAGTGAGGATAAAGGAAAAATTGAAATGTAGTGTTGGCAGAGACCTGAAAAATAGAACGTACAAGAATATCTCTCTCTCTCTCGATGGAATTAAAACTGAACGAATGAAACTGGGAGTTATATTGTTATCTAAGCCGTGGAGAGAGAGAGAGAGAGAGAAAGAGAGATGTATTTCATCTCACAATACAAAAGTATAACATGACACCTAACATAACCTAACCTAAAGTAACATTAATCCCTCAGTGACCTCGTGTACTATTGACCTCAGTAGTCAGTGACCGTGTACTATTGACCTCAGTAATCAGTAAT
>NW_024753656.1:0-38010 GCF_018991925.1 Homarus americanus | reverse complement strand
GTCCTGGTTGTTAAAATCGCTTAGATATTATTATAATCATAGTCTTGCTTGTTGTCATGGTCCTCGTTATTTATAATCATGATTAGTGGTTGTTATAATCATGATCGTCGTTGTTATAATCATGGTCGTAATGGATTTGTTATATTCATTGTCATGGTTATTATAATCATGGGCATTAGCTATAATCATAGTCTGGTTGTTCTAATCATGGTGGGTGGTTGTTATCATCATGGTCGTTGTTGTTATAATCATAGTCCTAAATTATAGTCACTTTGGCATTCCGTTGTTGTTATAATCATAATCGTGGTTGGTGTATAATCATGGTCGTGAGTTATATTCATGGTCATGGTTGTTATAATCATGGTCGTGGTTGTTATAATCATAGTCGTGGTTATAGTCATAGTCGTTGATGTTATACTCATAGTGCGTGGTTTATTTATAATCATGGTCGTAAGTGTTATAATCCTTGGTCCTGGTTGTTATAATCATGATCGTGGTTGTTATAATCTTGGTCGTGGTTTTGTTATAATCATGGTCGTGAGTTATAATCATGGTCATAGTTGTTATAATTATAGTCCGTGGTTATAATTATGGTCCTGGTTGTTAATAATGGTCGTAGTTGTTATCATCATTGTCGTTGTTGATATAATCGCCAATTAAGTGATTTGTTATAATCAGGGTCGTGAGTTATAATCCCTTGGTCATGGTTGTTTATCATAATGGTCGTGGTTGATATAATCTTAATTAGTTATTATGATCATAGTCGTTGTTGTTATATCCATAGTCGTGGTTGTTATAATCATGGTCGTAAGATGTTATAATCCATGGTAGTGGTTGTTATAATCATGGTCGTGAGTTATAATCATGGTCATGGTTGTTATAATCATGGTCGTGGTTATTTATAATCATAGTCGTGGTTATGATCATAGTCGTTGTTGTTAAAATCAAAGTCGTGGTTGTTATAATCATGGTCGTAAGTGTTATAATCCTGGTCATGGATATTTATAATCATGGTCGTGGTTGTGATAATCGATCATTGGTTATCATAATCATAGTCGTGTTTATAATCATGGTATGGTTGTTATAATCATGGTCGTGGTTCTTATAATCATGAATCGTGGTTATAATCATAGTCGTGGTTGTTATAATCATGGTCATTAGTTATTATAATCATGGTCGTGGCTGTTATAATCATTATGCATTAGTTGTTATAATCATAGTCGTGGTTGTTATAATCATGGTCGTGGTTGTTATAATCATGGTCGAGGTTATTATAATCATAGTCGTGGTTATAATCATGGTTGTGGTTATCATAAACATGAGGTCGTGGTTATAATCATGGTCGTGGTTGTTATAATCATGGTCGTGGTTTTAATAATCGCCAGTCGTGGTTATTACTGTCTTAATTAAATGGTTATTATAATCATGGTCGTGGTGTATATTCATATTCGTGGTTGTTTTAATCATATTCGTGGTTATTACAATCATGGGCGTGGTTGTTATAACCATGGTTGTGGTTGTTATCATCATGGTCGTTGTTGTTATTATCATGAATTCGTGGTTGTTACAATCATGGTCGTGATTAATAATCATGGTCATGAATTTGTTATAATCATGGTCTTGGTTATTATAATCATAGTCGTGGAATCATAGTCGTGGTTGTTATAATCACTTCGTCCTTCATATAATCATGGGCGTGGTTATTATAACCATGGTCGAGGTTATAATCATGGTCCTGGATTGTTATAATCATAGTTGTGGTTTTATTATCATGGTCATTCATTGTTATAATCGCTAAGTCGTTATTATGATCATAGTCGTTCTTATTATAATCATAGTCGTGGTTGTTATAATCATGGTCATGAGTGGTATAAACATGGTCGTAAGGTATTTGTCAATCATGAGATTAAATGATTTGTTATAATCGCGGTCATATTGTTATAATCGCATGATCGTGGTTATTAAATCATGGTGTTGGTTATAATTATCTGATTCCTATTTGTTATAATCATATTCGTGGGGTTATTATAATCATGAATTAGTGAGTTATAATCCATGGTCCTCGTTATTAGAATCATGATTCGTGGGTATTATAATAATGGTCGTGGTTATAATCATGTTCTGGTGTTATAATCATGGTCATAGTTTGGTTACCTAATCAGATCATGGTTCTTTAATTATGAGGTCGTGGTTGTTATATGAAATACAGTCGTGGTTATAATCATAGTCGTGGTTGTTATAATCTCATGGTCGTGGTGTTATAAAACATGGTCACAGTGTTATAATCATGGTCTTGGTTGTTATAATCATGGTCGTGAAGTTGTTTTAATCATAGTCGTGGTTATGATCATAGTCGTTGTTGTTAAAATCATAGTCGTGGTTGTTCCATAATCATGGTCGTGGTGTTATAATCCTGGTCATGGATATTTATAATCGCATATGATCGTAGTTTGTGATAATCATGGTCGTGGTTATCATAATCATAGTGTGTTTATAATCATGGTCGTGGTTGTTATAATCATGATTAAATGATTTGACCTCATCCATGGTCGTGCGTTTATAATCATGGTCGTGGTTGTTATAATCATGGTCGTGAATTTATCCTAATCATGGTCATTAACTGTTATAATCATTGTCGTGGTTGTTATAATCATAGTCGTGGTTGTTATAATCATGGTCGTGGTTATTTATAATCATGGTCGTGGTTATTATAATCATGGTCGTGGTTATAATCATGGTTATGGTTATCATAAACATGAATTCGTGAAAAGGATTTATAATCATGGTCGTGGTTATTTATAATCATGGTCGTGGTTTTAATATTCATGATCGTGGTTATTGTAATCTTGGTCGTGGTTATTATAATCATGGTCGTGGTTATTATAATCATATTCGTGGTTGTTTTAATCATATTCGTGGTTATTACAATCATGGGCGTGGTTGATATAACCATGGTTGTGGTTGTTATCATCATAGTCGTTGTTGTTATAATCATGGTCGTGGTTTATTTATAATCATGGTCGTGATTAATAATCATGGTCATGGTTGTTATATTCATGGTCTTGAATTTATTATAATCGTAATTAGGTGGAGATCATAATGCGTCGTTATTTATAATCATATTAGTCGTTATTATAATAATCGCTGGGCGTGGTTATTATAACCATGGTCGAGTTAATCATATGGTCCTGGTATTATAATCATGGTTGTGGTTTTTATTATCGCCAATTAGATTGTTGTTCTGTCATAGCGTCGTTATTATGATCTTAGTCGTTCTTATTATAATCATAGTCGTAGTTTGTTATAATCATGATTAAGTGAAATTGGTATAAACATGGTCGTAGGTGTTATAATCATGGTCGGTAGTTGTTATAATCATAGTCAAGTAGTTGTTATAATATGATCGTGGTTATTAAAATCATGGTCGTGGTTACTCATTATGGTCCTATTTGGTATAATCATATTAAGTGGTTATTATATAATCGTGGTCGTGGTTATAATCATGAGATTCTGGTTATTAGAATCATGGTCGTGGTTATTATAATAATGGTCGTGGTTATAATCATGGTCCTGAATGTTATAATCATGGTCGTAGTTTGTTATAATCATGGTCGTGGTTCTTTTAATTATAGTCGTGGTTGTTATATCATAGTCGTGGTTATAATCATAGTCGTGGTTGTTATAATCATGATTAAGTGAATTGTTATAAACATGGTCATAGAGTGTTATAATCATGGTCATTAAGTTGTTATAATCATGAATTCGTGGTTATAATCACTTAGTCGTGGTTGTTATAATCATTGTGGTGGTTGTTATAATCATGGTCGTGGATTTGTTATAATCCTTAGTCATGGTTGTTATAATCATAGTCGGGGTTGCAATAATCATAATAGTCGTTATCGTTATAATCATGGTCTTGGTTATTTATGTCATGAATTAAATTGATTTGTTATAATCGTAGTCGTGGTTGTTATAATCTTAGATTCAGGTATTGTAATGGTCGTGGTTATAATCATAGTCCTAGTTAACATAATCATGAATTAAATTGATTTATTACCATCGGTCGTGAGGGTATTATAATCTTTCATCAGTGATTGATATCATCATGAGGTCGCTAGTTTATTTGCCGTCATGAATTAAATGGTTCATGTAATCATAGACCATTAGTTGTTATAATAATCATAGTCGTGGTTATGATCATAATTAGGTGAAGTTGGTTATAATCGTAGTTTGTGGTTGTTATAATCACAGTCGTGAGTTGATATAATCATAATTAAGTGGTTGTTATAATCATGGTCGTGGTTGTTATAATCATAGTCGTGGGTGTTATAATCATGGTCGGAGTTCTTATAATCATAATTAAGTGGTTGATATAATCATGGTCGTAGTTGTTATAATCATGGGTAATGAGTGTTATAATCATGGTCGTGGTTGTTATAATGGTAGTGGTTATTTATAATCATTGTCGTGGTTGTTATAATCATAGTCGTGTTTGTTGCAATCATGATCTTGGTAGTTATAATCATAGTCGTGGTTGGTATAATCATGGGCGTGGTTGTTATAATCATAGTCATGGTTGTTATAATCATGGTCATGGCTGTTATAATCATAGTCGTGGTTGTTATAATCATGGTCGTGGTTGTTATAGTCATGGTCGTGGTTGTTATAATCATGGTCGGGGTTGCTATAATCATGGTTGTTATCGTTATGATCATGGTCGTGGTTGTTATAATCATGGTCGTGGTTGTTATAATCATAGTCGTGGTTGTTATAATCATGGTCGTGGTTGTTATAATCATGGTCGTGGTTATTATAATCATGGGCGTGGTTATTATAATAATGGTCGAGGTTATAATCATAGTCCTGGTTGTTATAATCATGGTCGTGGTTGTTATCATCGTGGTCGTTTTTGTTAAAATCATAGTCAAGGTTACTATCATAGTCGTTGATGTTATAATCATAGTTGTAGTTGTTATAATCATGGTCGTGAGTTATAATCATGGTCGTGGTTATTATAATCATGGTCGTGGTTATAATTATTGTCCTGGTTGTTATAATCATGGTCATGGTTATTATAATCGTGGTCGTGGTTATAATTATGGTCGTGGTTGTTATAATCATGGTCGTGGTTATAATCATAGTCCTGGTGTTATAATCATGGGCGTGGTTGTTATAATAACGGTCGTGGTTATTATAATCATATTAGTGGTTGTTATAATCATGGTCATGGTTGTAATAATCATGGTCGTGGTTCTTGCAATCATGGTCGTGGTTGTTATAATCATTGTCGCGGTTATAATCATAGTCGTGGTTGTTATAATCATTGTGGTGGTTGTTATAATCATGGTCGTGGTTGTTATAATCATAGTCATGATTGTTATAATCATGGTCGGGGTTCCTATAATCATGGTCATTGTCGTTTTAATCATGGTCGTGGTTGTTATAATCATGGTCGTGGTTATTATAATAATGGTCGTGGTTATAATAATGGTCCTGGTTGTTATAATCATGGTCGTGGTTGTTATAATCACGGTCGTGGTTATTATAATCATATTAGTGGTTGTTATAATCATTGTGGTGGTTGTTATAATCATGGTCGTGGTTGTTATAATCATGGTAGTGGTTGTTATAATCATGGTCGTGGTTATAATTATGGTCCTGGTTGTTATAATCATGGTCGTGGTTTACAATAATCATGGTTGTGGTTATAATCATGGTCCTGGTTATTAGAATCATGGTCGTGGTTATTATAATAATGGTCGTTGTTATAATGATGGTCCTGGTTGTTATAATCATGGTCGTGGTTGATATAATCACGGTCGTGGTTATTATAATCATATTAGTGGTTGTTTAATCATTGTGGTGGTTGTTATAATCATGGTCGTGGTTGTTATAATTATGGTAGTGGTTGTTATTATCATTGTCGTGGTTGTTATAATCATAGTCGTGGTGTTTATAATCATGGTCGTGGTTGTTATAATCATGGTCGTGGTTGTTATAATTATAGTCGTCTTTGTTATAATCATGGTCGTGAGTGTTATAATCATGGTCGTGGTTGTTATAATCATGGTCGTAGTTGTTATAGTCATGGTCGTCTTTGTTACAATCATGGTCGTGGTAGTTATAATCATAGTCGTGGTTGTTATAATCATAGTCGTGGCTGTTAAATTCATGGTCGTGCTTGTTATAATCATAATCGTGGTTGTTATAATCATGGACGTGGATTTCATAATCGTACTCATGGTTGTTATAATCATTGTCGTGGTTCTTATAATCATGATCGTGGTTGTTATAATCATGGTCGTGATAATTATAATCATGGGAGTTGTTATCATAATCATGGTCGTGGTTATAATCATGGTCCTGGTTGTTCTAAGCATGGTCGTGGTTGTTATCATCATGGTCGTTGTTGTTATAATCATGGTCGTGATTGTTATAATCACGGTCGTGGTTGTTATAATCATAGTCGTGGTTATGATCATAGTCGTTGTTGTTATAATCATAATTGTGGTTGGTATAATCATAGTCGTGAGTTATAATCATGGTCATGGGTGTTATAATCATGGTCATGGTTGTTATAATCATGGTCGGGGTTGGTAAAATCATGGTCGTTGTCGTTATAATCATGGTCGTGGTTGTTATAATCATAGTCGTGGTTGTTATAATCATGGTCGTGGTTGTTATAATCATGGTCGTGGTTATTATAATCATGGGCGTGGTTATTATAATCCTGGTCGAGGTTATAATCATGGTCCTGGTTGTTATAATCATGGTCGTGAGTTATATTCATGGTCGTGGTTATAATCATGGTCCTGGTTGTTATAATCATGGTCATGGTTGCTATCTTCATGGTCGTGGTTGTTATAATCATAGTCATGGTTATGATCATAGTCGTTGTTGTTATAATCATAGTCGTGGTTGTTATAATCATGGTCGTGGCTGTTATAATCATGGTCGTGGTTGTTATAATCATGGTCGTGGTTGTTATAATCATAGTCGTGGTTGTTATAATCATGGTCATGGGTGTTATAATCATGGTCGTGGTTATTATAATCATGGTTGTGGTTGTTATAATCATGGTCGTGGTTATAATTATGGTCCTGGTTGTTAAAATCATGGTCGTGGTTATTATAATCATGGTCGTGGTTATAATCATGGTCCTGGTTATTAGAATCATGGTCGTGGTTATTACAATAATGGTCGTGGTTATAATCATGGTCTTCGTTATTTGCGTGCGTCCATTGGTTGTTATATAATTGCGGTCGTGGTTATTATAATCCTATTAGTGGATTTGTTATAATCATGAATTAAATGGTAAATGTAATCATAGTTTGTGGATCATAGTCGTGGTTGTTATAATCATGATTAAGTGGTTGTTATAATCATAATAGATGGTGGATTTGATATAATCATGGTCGTGGATTTGTTATAATCATGGTCGTGGTTTGACTATAATCTGAGTCGTGGGGTTATTTGCCAATCTGCGTCTGATTGCAATCTTAGTGGGTGGTTGATATAATCATAGTCGTGGTTGTTATAATCATAGTCATTAAGTTGTTATAATCATGGTCGTGGTTGTTATAATCATAGTCGTGGTTGTTATAATCATGAGTCGTGGTTGTTATAATCATGGTAGTGGTTGATATAATCATTGTCGTGGTTGTTATAATCATGAATCGTGGTATTTATAATCTCATGGTCGTGATTTGTTGTAATCTACTTGGTCGTGGTTGTTATAATCATAGTCGCCTTTATTTATAATCATGATTAAACAGTGTTATAATGTGATTAAATGGTTGTTACTAAGCATTGTCGTGGTTTTATAGTCATGGTCGTCTTTATTTACAATCTCATGATTAAATGGTAAGTTATAATCATAGTCGTGGTTGGTACAATCATGGGCGTGGTTGTTATAATCATAGTCATCAAGTTTGTTTATGATGGCGGTCTATTTCTATAATCTATAATTATTGGATTTATTATAAATATTGGTCATTGAAACAACTATAAATGTAGATTAAGTAGTTTTGTTATAGTGAATTCGTGGATTTGTTATAATCATGGTCGTGGTTGTTATAATCATGGTCGTGGTTGTTACAATCATGGTCGTGGTTGTTATATTCATAGTCGTGGTTATTATAATGATGGGCGTGGTTATAATCATAGTCCTGGTTGTTATAATCAAGGTCGTGGTTCTTATAATCATAGTCGTAGTTGTTATAATCATGATCGTGGTTGTTATTTTCATAGTCGTGGTTATTATAATCATGGGCGTGGTTATAATCATAATCCTGGTTGTTATAATCATAGTCGTGATTGTTATAATCATGGTCGTGGTTGTTATAATCATGGCCGTCGTTGTTATAATCATGTTCGTAGTTGTTATAATCATAGTCGTGGGTGTTATAATCATGGTCGCGACTGTTATAATCATTGTCGTGGTTGTTATAGTCATGGTCGTGGTTGTTATAATCATGGTCGTGGTTGTTATAATCATGGTCTTGGTTGTTATAATCATGGTCGTGGTAGCTATAATCATAGTCGTGGTTGTTATAATAAGAGTCGTGGCTGTGAAATTCATGGTCGTGCTTGTTATAAGCATAGTCGTAGTTGTTATAATCATGGTCGTGGATTTCATAATCGTACTCATGGTTGTTATAATCATTGTTGTGGTTCTTATAATCATGATCGTGGTTGTTATAATCATGGTCGTGATTATTATAATCATGGGAGTTGTTATTATAATCATGGTCGTGGTTATAATCATGGTCCTCGTTGTTATAAGCATGGTCGTGGTTGTTATCATCATGGTCGTTGTTGTTATAATCATGGTCGTAAGTGTTATAATCAGGGTCATGGTTATTATAATCATGGTCATAATTATCATAATCATGGTCGTGGTTATAATCATAGTCTTGGTTGTTATAATCATGGTTGTGGTTATTATAATCATGGTCGTGCTTATAATCATGGTCGTGGTTGTTATAATCATGGTCGTGGTTGTCATAATCATGGTCGTGGTTGTTATATTCATAGTCGTGGTTATTATAATCATGGGCGTGGTTATAATCATAGTCCTGGTTGTTATAATCAAGGTCGTGGTTCTTATAATCATGGTCGTAGTTTTTATAATCATGATCGTGGTTGTTATATTCATAGTCGTGGTTATTATAATAATGGGCGTGGATATAATCATAGTCTTGGTTGTTATAATCATAGTCGTGGTTGTTATAATCATGATCGTTGTTGTTATAATCATAGTCCTGGTTGTTATAATCATAGTCGTGGTTGTTATAATCATGATCGTTGTTGTTATAATCATAGTCGTGGTTGTTATAATCATGGTCCTGGTGTTTATAATCATGGTCGTGGTTATTATAATCATGGTCGTGGTTATAATCATGGTCCTTGTTGTTATAATCATGGTCGTGGTTATTATAATCATGGTCGTGGTTATAATCATGGTCGTGGTTGTTTTAATCATGGTCGTGGTTGTTATAATCATGGTCGTGGTTGTTATAATCATGGTGGTTGTTATTATAATTATGGTCGTGGTTATAATAGTGGTCCTGGTTGTTATAATCATTGGCGTGGTTATTATAATCATGGTCGTGGTTATAATCATGGTCGTGGTTGTTTTAATCATGGTCGTGGTTGTTATAATCATGGTCGTGGTTGATATAATCATGGTCGTTGTTATTATAATCATAGTCGTGGTTAAAACCATGATCGTGGTTGTTATAATCATGGTCGTGATTATTATAATCATGGGAGTGTTTATTATAATCAAGGTCGTGGTTATCATAATTATGGTCGTGGTTATAATCATGGTCCTGGTTGTTATAATCATGGTCGTGGTTATTATAATCATGGTCGTGATCATAATCATGGTCCTGGTTGTTATAATCATGTTCGTGGTTGTAATAATCATGGTCGTGGTTGTTATAAATACGGTCGTGGTTACTATATTCATAGTCGTGGTTATTATAATCATGGGCGTGGTTATAATCATAGTCCTGGTTCTTCTAATCATGGTCGTGGTTGTTGTAATCATGGTCATATTTGTTATAATCATGGTCGTGGTTGTTATATTCATAAATCGTGGTTATGATCATAGTCGTTGTTGTTATAATCATGGTCGTGGTTGGTATAGTCATGGTCGTGGTTCTTATAATCATGGTCGTGGTTTTTATGATCATTGTCGTGGTTGTTATAATCATAGTTGTGGTTATAATCATGGTCCCTGTTGTTATAATCATGGTCGTGGTTGTTATAATCATGGTCGTGGTTATAATCATGGTCCTGGTTGTTATAATCATGGTCGTGGTTGTTATTATCATGGTCGTGATTGTTATAATCACGGTCAAGGTTGTTATAATCATAGTCGTGGTTATAATCATATTAGTGGTTGTTATAATCATGGTGATGGTTGTTATAATCATGGTCGTGGTTCTTATAATCATGGTCGTGGTTCTTATAATCATGGTCGTGGTTTTTATGATCATTGTCGTGGTTGTTATAACCATAGTCGTGGTTATGATCATAGTCGTGGTTTTTATAATCATGGTCGTGAGTATTATAATCATGGTTGTGGTTGTTATGATCAGGGTCGTTGGTTGCTATTATAATCATGGTCGTGGATGTTATAATTATGGTCGTGGTTGTTATAAATATGGTCGTGGTTGTTACAATCATAGTCGTGGTTATTATATTCATGGTCGTGGTTATGATTATGGTCGTAGTTGTTGTAATCAGGGTCATGGGTGTTATAAATATCGTCCCGGTTGTTATGATTGTAGTCGTGGTTGTTATAATTATTGTCGTGGTTATGATCATAGTCGTGGTTGTTATAATCATGGTGGTTGTTGTTATAATCATAGTCGTGGTTATGATCATAATCGTTGTTGTTATAATCATAGTCGTGGTTGTTATAATCATGGTCGTGGTTGTTATAATAATGGTCGTGGTTTTTATAATCAAGGTCGTAGTTGTTATAATCAGAGTCGTGGTTATCATCATAGTCGTGGTTGTTATAATCATGGTCGTGGTTGTTATACTGATGAGCGTGGTTGTTATATTCATGGTAGTGGTAGTTATAATCATGGTCGTGGTTGTTATAATCATGGTCGTGGTTGTGATAATCATGGTCGTGGTTGTGATAATCATGGTCGTGGTTGTTATAATCATAGTCGTGGTTATGATCATAATCGTTGTTGTTATAATCATAGTCGTGGTTGTTATAATCATGGTCGTGGTTGTTATAATAATGGTCGTGGTTTTTATAATCAAGGTCGTAGTTGTTATAATCAGAGTCGTGGTTATCATCATAGTCGTGGTTGTTATAATCATGGTCGTGGTTGTTATAATCATGTTCGTGGTTGTTATAATCATGGTCGTGGTTGTTTAATCATGGTCGTGGTTGTTATAATCATAGTCGTGGTTATGATCATGGTCGTTGTTGTTATAATCATAGTCGTTGTTGTTATAATCATGGTTGTGTGTTATAATCATGGTCGTGGTTGTTATAATCATGGTGGTGGTTGTTATAATCATGATTTTGGTTGTTATAATCATGGTGATGGTTTTTATAATCATGGTCGTAGTTGTTATAATCATAGTCGTGGTTATGATCATAGTCGTGGTTGTTATAATTATGGTCGTGGTTATAATTATGGTCCTGGTTTAAATAATCATGATCGTGGTTATTATAATCATGGTCGTGGTTATAATTATGGTCCTGGTTTTTATAATCATGGTCGTCGTTATTATAATCATGGTCGTGGTAATAATCATGGTCCTGGTTGTTAGAATCATGGTCGTGGTTGTTATTTTCATATTTGTGGTCATGATCATAGTCGTTGTTGTTATAATCATAGTCGTAGTTGTTATATTCATGGTCGTGAGCTATAATCATAGTCGTGGTTGTTATAATCATATTCGTGGTTGTAATAATCATGGTCATGGTTCTTATAATCATGGTCGTGGTTGTTATAATCATGGTCGTGGATTTTATGATTATGGTTGTGGTGTTATGATCATGGTTGTGGTTGTTATAATCATGGTGGTGGTGGTTATAATCAAGGTCGTGGTTGTTATAATCACGGTCGTGGTTATTATCATAGTCGAGGATGTTATAATCATGGTCGTGAGTGTTATAATCATAGTCGTCATTGTTATACTCATAGTCGTGGTTGTTATAATCATAGTCGTGGTTGTCATAATCATAGTCGTGGTTGGTATATTTATTGTCGTGCTTGTTATAATCATAGTTGTGGTTGTTATAATCATGGTCGTGAGTGTTATAATCATGGTCGTGGTTGTTATAATCATGAGCGTGGTTATAATCACAGTCCTGGTTGTTATAATCATGGTCGTGGTTGTTATAATCATGGTCATGGTTGTCATAATCATAGTCGTGGTTATGATATAAGTCGTCGTTGTTATAATCATAGTCGTGCTTCTTATAATAATGGTCATTAGTGTTATAATCATGGTCGTGGTTGTTATAATCATGGTTGTGTGTTATAATCATGGTCGTGGTTGTTATAATCTAATCTTGGTTGTTATAATCATTTTCATGGTTGTTATAATCATGGTGCTGGTTATTATAATCATGATTTTGGTTGTTATAATCATGGTCGTTGTTGTTATAATCAGGGAAGTGGGTGTTATAAACATCGTCCCGGTTGTTATGATTCTAGTCGTGGTTGTTATTATCATTGTCGTGGTTATGATCATAGTCGTGGTTGTTATAATCATGGTGCTGGTTGTTATAATCATGGTCGTGGTAGTTTATAATCATAGTCGTGGTTATTATATTCATGGTCGTGGTTATGATCATGGTCGTAGTTGTTATAATCATGGTGCTGGTTATTATAATCATGGTCGAGGTTGTAATCATGGTCCTCGTTGTTATAATCATGGTCGTGGTTGTTATCATCATGGTTGTTGTTGTTATAATCATAGTCGTGGTTATGATCATAGTCGTTGTTGTTATAATCATAGTCGTGGTTGTTATAATCATGGTCGTGGTTATTATAATCAAAGTCGTGGTTATGATCATTGTCGTTGTTGTTATAATCGTAGTCGTGGTTGTTATGATCATGGTCGTGAGTGGTATAATCATGGTCATGGTTGTTATAATCATGGTCGTGGTTGTTATATTCATGGTCGTGGTTATTATAATCATGGTCGTGGTTATAATTATGGTCCTTATTTTTATAATCATGGTCGTCGTTATTATAATCATGGTCGTGGTTATAATCATGCTCCTGGTTGTTAGAGTCATTATCGTGGTTGTTATAATCATGGTTGTGGTTGTTATTTTCATATTCGTGGTTATGATCTTAGTCGTTGCTGTTTTAATCATAGTCGTGGTTGTTATGATCATGGTTGTGGTTGTTATAATCATAGTCGTGGTTGTTATAATCATAGTCCTGGTTGTTAGAATCATGGTCGTGGTTGATATAATCATGGTCGTAGTTGTTATTTTCATATTCGTGGTTATGATCATAGTCGTTGTTGTTATAATCTTAGTCGTGGTTGTTATAATCATGGTCGTGGTTGTTATAATCATGGTCGTGAGTGTTATAATCATGGTCGTGAGTGTTATAATCATAGTCGTGGTTGTTATAATCTTGGTCGTGGTTGTTATAATCAAAGTCGTGGTTATGATCATAGTCATTGTTGTTATAATCGTAGTCGTGGTTGTTATGATCGTGATCGTCAGTGGTATAATCATGGTCATGGTTATTATAATCATGGTCGTGGTTGTTATAATCATGGTCGTGGTTATTATAATCATGGTCGTGGTTATAATTATGGTCCTGGTTTTTATAATCATGGTCGTTGTTATTATAATCATGGTCGTGGTTATAATTATGGTCCTCGTTTTTATAATCATGGTCGTGTTTATTATGATCATGGTCGTGGTTATAATCATGGTCCTGGTTGTTAGAATCATGGTCGTGGTTGTTACAATCATGGTCGTGGTTGTTATTTTCATATTCGTGGTTATGATCATAGTCGTTGTTGTTATAATTATATTCGTGGTTGTTATAATCATGGTCGTGGTTGTAATAATCATGGTCGTGATTAATATAATCAGGGTCGTGAGTGTTATAATCATGGTCGTGGTTTTTATAGGATTGGTCGTGGTTGTTATAATCATGGTCTTGGTTGTTATAATCATAATCATGGTTATGATCATAGTCGTGGTTGTTAAATCATAGTCGTGGTTGTTATAATCATGGTCGTGAGTGTTATTATTATGGTCGTGGTTATGATCATAGTCGTTGTTGTTATAATCATAGTCGTGGTTGTTGTAATCATGGTCGTGAGTTATAATCATGGTCATGGTTGTTATAATCATATTCGTGGTTGTTATAATCATGGTCATGGTTGTTATAATCATGGTCGTGGTTGTTATAATCAAAGTCGTGGTTATGATCATAGTCGTTGTTGTTATAATCGTAGTCGTGGTTGTTATAATCATGGTCGTGAGTGGTATAATCATGGTCATAGTTGTTATAATCATGGTCGTGGTTGTTATAATCATGGTCGCGGTCATTATAATCATGGTCGTGGGTATAATTATGGTCATGGTTTTTATAATCATGGTCGTGGTTATTATAATCATGGTCGTGGTTATAATCATGGTCCTGGTTGTTATTTTCATATTCGTGGTTATGATCATTGTCGTTGTTGTTATAATCATAGTCGTGGTTGTTATTATCATGGTCGTGGTTGTTATAATTATGGTCGTGAGTGTTATAATCATGGTCGTGAGTGTTATAATCATGGTCGTGGTTGTTATAATCATGGTCGTGGTTGTTATAATCAAAGTCGTAGATATGATCATAGTCGTTGTTGTTAAAATCCTAGACGTGGTTGTTATGATCATGGTCGTGAGTGGTATAATCATGGTCATGGTTGTTATAATCATGGTCGTGGTTGTTATATTCATGGTCGTGGTTATTATAATCATGGTCGTGGTTATAATTATGGTCCTGGTTGTTAGAATTATGGTCGTGGCTATTATAATCATGGTCGTGGTTGTTATTTTAATATTCGTGGTTATGATCATGGTCGTTGTTGTTATAATCATAGTCGTGGTTGTTATAATCATGGTCGAGGTTGTTATAATCATGGTCGTGAGTGTTATAATCATGGTCGTGAGTGTTATAATCATCGTCGTTGTTGTTATAATCATGGTCGTGTTTGTTATAATCATGATCGTGGTTTTTATAGGACTGATCGTGGTTGTTATAATCATGGTCTTGGTTGCTATAATCATAGTCATGGTTATGATCATAGTCGTGGTTGTTAAATCATAGTCGTGGTTGTTATAATCATGGTCGTGAGTGTTTTAATCATGGTCGTGGTTGTTATAATCATGATCGTGGTTATTATCATAGTTGAGGATGTTATAATCTTGGTCGTGAGTGTTATAATCATAGTCGTCATTGTTATACTCATAGTCGTGGTTGTTATAATCATAGTCGTGGTTGTTATAATCATACTCGTGGTTGGTATATTTATGGTCGTGCTTCTTATAATCATAGTCGTGGTTGCTATAATCATAGTCCTGGTTGTTAGAATCATGGTCGTGGTTGCTACAATCATGGTCGTGGTTGTTATTTTCATATTAGTGGTTATGATCATAGTCGTTCTTGGTATAATCATAGTCGTGGTTGTTATAATCATGGTCGTGGTTGTTAAAATCATAGTCGTGAGTGTTATAATCATGGTCGTGAGTGTTATAATCATGGTCGTGGTTGTTATAATCATGGTCGTGGTTGTTATAATCAAAGTCGTGAATATGATCATAGTCATTGTTGTTATAATCGTAGACGTGGTTGTTATGATCATGGTCGTGAGTGGTATAATCATGGTCATGGTTGTTATAATCATGGTCGTGATTGTTATAATCATGGTCGTGGTTATTATAATCATGGTCGTGGTTATTATAATCATGGTCGTGGTTATAATTATGGTCCTGGTTGTTAGAATTATGGTCGTGGCTGTTATAATCATGGTCGTGGTTGTTATTTTCATATTCGTGGTTATGATCATGGTCGTTTTTGTTATAATCATAGTCGTGGTTGTTATAATCATGGTCGAGGTTGTTATAATCTTGGTCGTGAGTGCTATAATCATGGTCGTGAGTGTTATAATCATAGTCGTTGTTGTTATAATCATGGTCGTGTTTGTTATAATCATGGTCGTGGTTTTTATAGGATTGGTCGTGGTTGTTATAATCATGGTCTTGGTTGCTATAATCATAGTCATGGTTATGATCATAGTCGTGGTTGTTAAATCATAGTCGTGGTTGTTATAATCATGGTCGTGAGTGTTATAATCATGGTCGTGGTTGTTATAATCATGATCGTGGTTATTATCATAGTCGAGGATGTTATAATCATGGTCGTGAGTGTTATAATCATAGTCGTCATTGTTATACTCATAGTCGTGGTTGTTATAATCATAGTCGTGGTTGTTATAATCATACTCGTGGTTGGTATATTTATGGTCGTGCTTGTTATAATCATAGTCGTGGTTGTTATAATCATAGTCCTGGTTGTTAGAATCTTGGTCGTGGTTGCTACAATCATGGTCGTGGTTGTTATTTTCATATTCGTGGTTATGATCATAGTCGTTCTTGGTATAATCATAGTCGTGGTTGTTATAATCATGGTCGTGGTTGTTAAAATCATGGTCGTGAGTGTTATAATCATGGTCGTGAGTGTTATAATCATGGTCGTGGTTGTTATACTCATGGTCGTGGTTGTTATAATCAAAGTCGTGGTTATGATCATAGTCATTGTTGTTATAATCGTAGTCGTGGTTGTTATGATCATGATCGTGAGTGGTATAATCATGGTCATGGTTATTATAATCATGGTCGTGGTTGTAATTATGATCCTGGTTTTTATAATAATGGTCGTGGTTATTATGATCATGGTTGTGTTATAATCATGGTCCTGGTTGTTAGAATCATGGTCGTGGTTGTTACAATAATGGTCGTGGTTGTTATTTTCATATTCGTGGTTATGATCATAGTCGTTGTTGTTATAATTATAGTCGTGGTTGTTATAATCATGGTCGTGGTTGTTATAATCATGGTCGTGAGTGTTATAATCATGGTTGTGAGAGTTATAATCATGGTCGTTGTTGTTATAATCATGGTCGTGTTTGTTATAATCTTGGTCGTGGTTTTTATAGGATTGGTCGTGGTTGTTATAATCATGGTCTCGGTTGTTATAATCATAGCCATGGTTATGATCATAGTCGTGGTTGTTAAATCATAGTCGTGGTTGTTATAATCATGGTCGTGAGTGTTACAATCATGGTCGTGGTTATGATCATAGTCGTTGTTGTTATAATCATGGTCGTGAGCTATAATCATGGTCATGGTTGTTATAATCATATTCGTGGTTGTTATAATCATGGTCATGGTTTTTATAATCATGGTCGTGGTTGTTATAATCAAAGTCGTGGTTATGATCATAGTCGTTGTTGTTATAATCATAGTCGTGGTTGCTATGATCATGGTCGTGAGTGGTATAATCATGGTCATGGTTGTTATAATCATGGTCGTGGTTGTTATAATCATGGTCGTGGTTATTATAATCATGGTCGTGGTTGTAATTATGGTCCTGGTTTCTATAATCATGGTCGAGGTTATTATAATCATGGTCGTGGTTAAAATCATGGTCCTGGTTGTTATTTTCATATTCGTGGTTATGATCATAGTCGTTGCTGTTATAATCATAGTCGTGGTTGTTATAATCATGGTCGTGGTTGTTATAATTATGGTCGTGAGTGTTATAATCATGGTCGTGAGTGTTATAATCATGGTCGTGGTTGTTATAATCACGGTCGTGGTTGTTATAATCAAAGTCGTGGTTATGATCATAGTCGTTGTTGTTATAATCGTAGTCGTGGTTATTATGATCATGGTCGTGAGTGGTATAATCATGGTCATGGTTGTTATAATCATGGTCGTGGTTGTTATAATCATGGTCGTGGTTATTATATTCATGGTCGTGGTTATTATAATCATGGTCGTGGTTATAATTATGGTCCTGGTTTTTATAATCATGGTCGTGGTTATTATAATCATGGTCGTGGTTATAATCATGGTCCTGGTTTTTAGAATCATGGTCGTGGTTGTTATAATCATGGTCGTGGTTGTTATTTTCATATTCGTGGTTATGATCATGGTCGTTGTTGTTGTTATAATCATAGTCGTGGTTGTTATAATCATGGTCGTGGTTGTTATAATCATGGTCGTGAGTGTTATAATCATGGTCGTGAGTGTTATAATCATGGTCGTTGTTGTTATAATCATGGTCGTGTTTGTTATAATCATGGTCGTGGTTTTTATAGGATTGGTCGTGGTTGTTATAATCATGGTCTTGGTTGTTATAATCATAGTCATGGTTATGATCATAGTCGTGGTTGTTAAATCATAGTCGTGGTTGTTATAATCACGGTCGTGATTGTTATAATCATGGTCGTGGTTATGATCATAGTCGTTGTTGTTATAATCATAGTCGTAGTTGTTATAATCATGGTCGTGAGTTATAATCATGGTCATGGTTGTTAGAATCATATTCGTGGTTGTTATAATCAAAGTCGTGGTTATTTTCTTAGTCGTTGTTGTTATAACCGTAGTCGTGGTTGTTATAATCATGGTCGCAGTTGTTATAATCATGGTCGTGAGTTATAATCATGGTCATGGTTGTTATAATCATTGTCGTGGTTGTTATAATCAAAGTCGTGGTTATGATCATAGTCGTTGTTGTTATAATCGTAGTCGTGGTTGTTATGATCCTGGTCGTGAGTGGTATAATCATGGTCATCGTTGTTAAAATCATGGTCGTGGTTGTTATAATCATGGTCGTGGTTGTTATAATCAAAGTCGTGGTTATGATCATAGTCGTTTTTGTTGTAAACGTAGTCGTGGTTGTTATGATCATGGTCGTGAGTGGTATAATCATGGTCATGGTTGTTATAATCATGGTCGTGCTTGTTATAATCATGGTCGTGGTTATTATAATCATGGTCGTGGTTATAATTATCGTCCTGGTTTTTATAATCATGGTCGTGGTTATTATAATCATGGTTGTGGTTATAATTATGGCCTTGGTTTTTATAATCATGGTCGTGGTTATTATAATCATGGTCGTGGTTATAATCATGGTCCTGGTTGTAACAATCATGGTCGTGGCTGTTATAATCATGGTCGTGGTTGTTATTTTCATATTCGTGGTTATGATCATGGTCGTTGTTGTTATAATCATACTCGTGGTTGTTATAATCATGGTCGTGGTTGTTATAATAATGGTCGTGAGTGTTATAATCATGGTCGTGAGTGTTGTAATCATGGTCGTTGTTGTTATAATCATGGTCGTGTTTGTTATAATCATATTCGTGGTTTTTATAGGATTGGTCGTGGTTGTTATAATCATGGTCTTGGTTGCTATAATCATAGTCATGGTTATGATCATAGTCGTGGTTGTTAAATCATAGTCGTGAGTGTTATCATCATGGTCGTGGTTATGATCATAGTCGTTGTTGTTATAATCATAGTCGTGGTTGTTGTAATCATGGTCGTGAGCTATAATCATGGTCATGGTTGTTATAATCATATTCGTGGTTGTTATAATCATGGTCATGGTTGTTATAATCATGGTCGTGGTTGTTATAATCATGGTCGTGGTTATTATAATCATGGTCGTGGTTAAAATCATGGTCCTGGTTGTTATTTTCATATTCGTGGTAATGATTATAGTCGTTGCTGTTATTATCATAGTCGTGGTTGTTATAATCATGGTCGTGGTTGTTATAATTATGGTCGTGAGTGTTATAATCATGGTCGTGAGTGTTATAATCATGGTCGTGGTTGTTATAATCATGGTCGTGGTTGTTATAATCAAAGTCATGGTTATGATTATAGTCGTTGTTGTTATAATCGTAGTCGTGGTTGTTATGATCATGGTCGTGAGTGTTATAATCATGGTCGTGAGTGTTATAATCATCGTCGTTGTTGTTATAATCATGGTCGTGTTTGTTATAATCATGGTCTTGGTTGCTATAATCATAGTCATGGTTATGATCATAGTCGTGGTTGTTAAATCATAGTCGTGGTTGTTATAATCATGGTCGTGAGTGTTATAATCATGGTCGTGGTTGTTATAATCATGATCGTGGTTATTATCATAGTCGAGGATGTTATAATCATGGTCGTGAGTGTTATAATCATAGTCGTCATAGTTATACTCATAGTCGTGGTTGTTATAATCATAGTCGTGGTTGTTATAATCATACGCGTGGTTGGTATATTTATGGTCGTGCTTGTTATAATCATAGTCGTGGTTGTTATAATCATAGTCCTGGTTGTTAGAATCATGGTCGTGGTTGCTATAATCATGGTCGTGGTGGTTATTTTCATATTCGTGGTTATGATCATAGTCGTTCTTGGTATACTCATAGTCGTGGTTGTTATGATCATGGTCGTGGTTGTTAAAATCATGGTCGTGAGTGTTATAATCATGGTCGTGAGTGATATAATCATGGTCGTGGTTGTTATACTCATGGTCGTGGTTGATATAATCAAAGTCGTGGTTATGATCATAGTCATTGTTGTTATAATCGTAGTCGTGGTTGTTATGATCATGATCGTGAGTGGTATAATCATGGTCATGGTTATTATAATCATGGTCGTGGTTGTTATATTCATGGTTGTGGTTATTATAATCATGGTCGTGGTTATAATTATGGTCCTGGTTTTTATAATCATGGTCGTGGTTATTATATCATGGTTGTGTTATAATCATGGTCCTGGTTGTTAGAATCATGGTCGTGGTTGTTACAATAATGGTCGTGGTTGTTATTTTCATATTCGTGGTTATGATCATAGTCGTTGTTGTTATAATCATAGTCGTGGTTGTTATAATCATGGTCGTGGTTGTTATAATCATGGTCGTGAGCGTTATAATCATGGTTGTGAGAGTTATAATCATGGTCGTTGTTGTTATAATCATGGTCGTGTTTGTTATAATCTTGGTCGTGGTTTTTATAGGATTGGTCGTGGTTGTTATAATCATGGTCTCGGTTGTTATAATCATAGCCATGGTTATGATCATAGTCGTGGTTGTTAAATCATAGTCGTGGTTGTTATAATCATGGTCGTGAGTGTTATAATCATGGTCGTGGTTATGATCATAGTCGTTGTTGTTATAATCATATTCGTGGTTGTTATAATCATGGTCGTGGTTATTATAATCATGGTCGTGGTTATAATTATGGTCCTGGTTTTTATAATCATGGTCGTGGTTATTATAATCATGGTCGTGGTTAAAATCATGGTCCTGGTTGTTATTTTCATATTCGTGGTTATGATCATAGTCGTTGCTGTTATAATCATAGTCGTGGTTGTTATAATCATGGTCGTGGTTGTTATAATTATGGTCGTGAGTGTTATAATCATGGTCGTGAGTGTTATAATCATGGTCGTGGTTGTTATAATCACGGTCGTGGTTGTTATAATCAAAGTCGTGGTTATGATCATAGTCGTTGTTGTTATAATCGTAGTCGTGGTTATTATGATCATGGTCGTGAGTGGTATAATCATGGTCATGGTTGTTATAATCATGGTCGTGGTTGTTATAATCATGGTCGTGGTTATTATATTCATGGTCGTGGTTATTATAATCATGGTCGTGGTTATAATTATGGTCCTGGTTTTTATAATCATGGTCGTGGTTATTATAATCATGGTCGTGGTTATAATCATGGTCCTGGTTTTTAGAATCATGGTCGTGGCTGTTATAATCATGGTCGTGGTTGTTATTTTCATATTCGTGGCTATGATCATGGTCGTTGTTGTTATAATCATAGTCGTGGTTGTTGTAATCATGGTCGTGGTTGTTATAATCATGGTCGTGAGTTTTATAATCATGGTCGTGAGTGTTATAATCATGGTCGTTGTTGTTATAATCATGGTCGTGTTTGTTATAATCATGGTCGTGGTTTTTATAGGATTGGTCGTGTTTGTTATAATCATGGTCGTGGTTTTTATAGGATTGGTCGTGGTTGTTATAATCATGGTCTTGGTTGCTATAATCATAGTCATGGTTATGATCATAGTCGTGGTTGTTAAATCATAGTCGTGAGTGTTATCATCATGGTCGTGGTTATGATCATAGTCGTTGTTGTTATAATCATAATCGTGGTTGTTATAATCATGGTCGTGAGCTATAATCATGGTCATGGTTGTTATAATCATATTCGTGGTTGTTAAAATCATGGTCATGGTTGTTATAATCATGGTCGTGGTTGTTATAATCAAAGTCGTGGTTATGATCATAGTCGTTGTTGTTATAATCGTAGTCGTGGTTGTTATGATCATGGTCGTGAGTGGTATAATTATGGTCATGGTTGTTATAATCATGGTCGTGGTTATTATAATCATGGTCGTGGTTATTATAATCATGGTCGTGGTTATAATTATGGTCATGGTTTTTATAATCATGGTCGTGGTTATGATAATCATGGTCGTGGTTAAAATCATGGTCCTGGTTGTTATTTTCATATTCGTGGTTATGATTTTAGTCGTTGCTGTTATAATCCTAGTCGTGGTTGTTATAATCATGGTCGTGGTTGTTATAATAATGGTCGTGAGTGTTATAATCATGGTCGTGAGTGTTATAATCATGGTCGTGGTTGTTATAATCATGGTCGTGGTTGTTATAATCAAAGTCATAGTTATGATCATAGTCGTTGTTGTTATAATCGTAGTCGTGGTTGTTATGATCATGGTCGTGAGTGGTATAATCATGGTCATGGTTGTTATAATCATGGTCGTGGTTGTTATAATCATGGTCGTGGTTATTATAATTATGGCCGTGGTTATAATTATGGTCCTGGTTTTTATAATCATGGTCGTGGTTATTATAATCATGGTCGTGGTTATAATCATGGTCCTGGTTGTTAGAATCATGGTCGTGGCTGTTATAATCATGGTCGTGGTTGTTATTTTCATATTCGTGGTTATGATCATGGTCGTTGTTGTTATAATCATAGTCGTGGTAGTTATAATCATGGTCGTGAGTGTTATAATCATGGTCGTTGTTGTTATAATCATAGTCATGTTTGTTATAATCATGGTCGTGGTTTTTATAGGATTGGTCGTGGTTGTTATAATCATGGTCTTGTTTGTTATGATCATAGTCATGGTTATGATCATAGTCGTGGTTGTTAAATCATAGTTGTGGTTGTTATAATCATGGTCGTGAGTGTTATAATCATGGTCGTGGTTATGATCATAGTCGTTGTTGTTATAATCATAGTCGTGGTTGTTATAATCAAGGTCGTGAAATATAATCATGGTCATGGTTGTTAGAATCATATTCGTGGTTGTTATAATCATGGTCATGGTTGTTATAATCATGGTCGTGGTTGTTATAATCAAAGTCGTGGTTATGATCATAGTCGTTGTTGTTATAATCGTAGTCGTGGTTGCTATGATCATGGTCGTGAGTGGTATAATCATGGTCATCGTTGTTATAATCATGGTCGTGGTTGTTATAATCATGATCGTGGTTATTCTAATCATGGTCGTGGTTATAATTATGGTCCTGATTTTTATAATCATGGTCGTGGTTATAATCATGGTCCTGGTTGTTATTTTCATATTCTTGGTTATGATCGTAGTCGTTGTTGTTATAATCATAGTCGTGGTTGATATAATCATGGTCGTGGTTGTTATAATCATGGTCGTGAGTGTTATAATCATGGTCGTGAGTGTTATAATCATGGTCGTGGTTGTTATAATCAAAGTCGTGGTTATGATCACAGTCATTTTTGTTGTAATCGTGGTCGTGGTTGTTATGATCATGGTCGTGAGTGGTATAAACATGGTCATGGTTGTTATAATCATGGTCGTGGTTGTTATAATCATGGTCGTGTTTATTATAATCATGGTCGTGGTTATTATAATCATGGTCGTGGTTATAATTATGGTCCTGGTTATATGAATTATGGTCGTGGCTGTTATAATCATGGTCGTGGCTGTTATAATCATGGTCGTGGCTGTTATAATCATGGTCGTGGTTGTTATTTTCATATTCGTGGTTATGATCATCGTCGTTGTTGTTATAATCATAGTCTTGGTTGTTATAATCATGGTCGAGGTTGTAATAATCATGGTCGTGAGTGTTATAATCATGGTCGTGAGTATTATAATTATCGTCGTTGTTGATATAATCATGGTCGTGTTTGTTATAATCATGGTCGTGGTTTTTATAGGATTGGTCGTGGTTGTTATAATCATGGTCTTGGTTACTATAATCATAGTCATGGTTATGATCATAGTCGTGGTTGTTAAATCATAGTCGTGGTTGTTATAATCATGGTCGTGAGTGTTATAATCATGGTCGTGGTTGTTATAATCATGATCGTGGTTATTGTCATAGTCGAGGATGTTATAATCATGGTCGTGAGTGTTTTAATCATAGTCGTCATTGTTATACTCATAGTCGTGGTTGTTATAATCATAGCCGTGGTTGTTATAATCATACTCGTGGTTGGTATATTTATGGTCGTGCTTGTTATAATCCTAGTCGTGGTTGGTATTTTCATATTCGTGGTTATGATCATAGTCGTTCTTGGTATAATCATATTCGTGGTTGTTATAATCATGGTCGTGGTTGTTATAATCATGGTCGTGAGTGTTATTATCATGGTCGTGAGTGTTATAATCATGGTCGTGGTTGTTATACTCATGGCCGTGGTTGTTATAATCAAAGTCGTGGTTATGATCATAGTCATTGTTGTTATAATCGTAGTCGTGGTTGTTATGATCATGATCGTGAGTGGTATAATCATGGTCATGGTTATTATAATCATGGTCGTGGTTGTTATAATCATGGTCGCGGTTATTATAATTATGGTCGTGGTTATAATTATGGTCCTGGTTTTTATAATCATGATGGTGGTTATTATAATCATGGTCGTGGTTATAATAATGGTCCTGGTTGTTATTATCATTGGCGTGGTTATTATAATCATGGTCGTGGTTATAATCATGGTCGTGGTTGTTTTAATCATGGTCGTGGTTGTTATAATCATGGTCGTGGTTGTTATAATCATGGTCGTTGTTTTTATAATCATTGTCGTGGTTATAATCATGATCGTGGTTGTTATAATCATGGTCGTGATTATTATAATCATGGGAGTGTTTATTATAATCAAGGTCGTGGTTATCATAATCATGGTCGTGGTTATAATCATGGTCCGGGTTGTTATAATCATGGTCGTGGTTATTATAATCATGGTCGTGATCATAATCATGCTCCTGGTTGTTATAATCATGGTCGTGGTTGTAATAATCATGGTTGTGGTTGTTATAAATAAGGTCGTGGTTACTATATTCATAGTCGTGGTTATTATAATCATGGGCTTGGTTATAATCATAGTCCTGGTTCTTCTAATCATGGTCGTGGTTGTTGTAATCATGGTCGTATTTGTTATAATCATGGTCGTGGTTGTTATATTCATAAATCGTGGTTATGATCATAGTCGTTGTTGTTATAATCATGGTCGTGGTTGGTATAGTCATGGTCGTGGTTCTTATAATCATGGTCGTGGTTTTTATGATCATTGTCATGGTTGTTATAATCATAGTTGTGGTTATAATCATGGTCCTTGTTGTTATAATCATGGTCGTGGTTGTTATAATCATGGTCGTGGTTATAATCATGGTCCTGGTTGTTATAATCATGGTCGTGGTTGTTATTATCATGGTCGTGATTGTTATAATCACGGTCAAGGTTGTTATAATCATAGTCGTGGTTATGATCATAGTCGTTGTTGTTATAATCATAGTCGTGGTTGTTATAATCATGGTCGTGAGTTATAATCATGGTCGTGGTTGTTATAATCATATTAGTGGTTGTTATAATCATGGTGATGGTTGTTATAATCATGGTCGTGGTTCTTATTATCATGGTCGTGGTTCTTCTAATCATGGTCGTGGTTTTTATGATCATTGTCGTGGTTGTTATAACCATAGTCGTGGTTATGATCATAGTCGTGGTTTTTATAATCATGGTCGTGAGTATTATAATCATGGTCGTGGTTGTTATGACCAGGGTCGTTGGTTGCTATTATAATCATGGTCGTGGATGTTATAATTATGGTCGTGGTTGTTATAAATATGGTCGTGGTTGTTACAATCATAGTCGTGGTTATTATATTCATGGTCGTGGTTATGATTATGGTCGTAGTTGTTGTAATCAGGGTCATGGGTGTTATAAATATCGTCCCGGTTGTTATGATTGTAGTCGTGGTTGTTATAATCATTGTCGTGGTTATGATCATAGTCGTGGTTGTTATAATCATGGTGGTGGTTCTTATAATCATGGTCGTGGTTGTTATACTGATGAGCGTGGTTGTTATAATCATGGTAGTGGTAGTTATAATCATGGTCGTGGTTGTTATAATCATAGTCGTGGTCGTTATAATCATGGTCGTGTTTGTTTAATCATAATCGTGGTTGTTATAATCATGGTCGTGGATGTTATAATCGTTCTCTTGGTTGTTATAATCACGGTCGTGGTCGTTATAATCATGGTCGTGTTTGATATAATCATGGTCGTGTTTCTTATAATCATGGTCGTGGTTGTTATAATCATGGTCATGGTTGTTATAATCATGGTCGGGGTTGCTGTAATCATGGCTTGGTCGTTATAATCATGATTGTGGTTGTTATATTCCTGGTCGTGGTTATTATAATCATGGGCGTGGTTATTAAAATCATGGTTGAGGTTATAATCATGGTCCTGGTTGTTATAATCATGGTCGTGGTTGTTATCATTATGGTTGTTGTTGTTATAATCATAGTCGTGGTTATGATCATAGTCGTTGTTGTTATAATCATAGTCGTGGTTGTTATAATCATGGTCGTGAGTGGTATAATCATGGTCATGGTTGTTATAATCATGGTCGTGGTTGTTATAATCATAGTCGTGGTTATTATAATCCTGGTGGTGGTTATAATCATGGTCCTTGTTGTTATAATCATGGTCGTGGTTGTTATAATCATGGTCGTGGTTATTATAATCATGGTCGTGGTTATAATCATGGTCCTGGTTGTTATTATCATGGTCGTGGATATTATAATCATGGTCGTGGTTATAATCATGGTCCTTGTTGTTATATTCATGGTCGTGGTTGTTACAATCATAGTCGTGGTTATTATATTCATGGTCGTGGTTATGATCATAGGTCGTAGTTGTTATAATCAGGGAAGTGGGTGTTAAAAACATCGTCCCGGTTGTTATGATTGTAGTCGTGGTTGTTATAATCATTGTCGTTGTTATGATCATAGTCGTGGTTGTTATAATCATGGTGGTGGTTGTTATAATCATGGTCGTGGTAGTTATAATCATAGTCGTCGTTGTTATAATCATGGTTGTGGTTGATATAATTATAGTCGTGGTTGTTATAATCATGGTCGTGGATTTTATAATCGTTCTCTTGGTTGTTATAATCATGGTCGTGTTTGTTATAATCATGGTTGTGTGTGTAATAATCATGGTCGTGGTTGTTATAATCATGGTCATGGTTGTTATAATCATGGTCGTGGTTGTTATAATATTTGTCGTGGTTGTTATAATCATGGTCGTGGTTGTTATAATCATGGTCGTGGTAATTATAATCATGGGCGTGGTTATTATAATCATGGTCGAGGTTATAATCATGGTCCTGGTTTTTATAATCATGGTCGTGGTTGTTATCATCATGGCCGTTGTTGTTATAATCATAGTCGTGGTTGTTATAATCATGGTCGTGACTGTTATAATCATAGTCATGGTTGTTTTAATCATGGTTGTGTTTGTTATAATCATGGTCGTGGTTATAATCATGGTCCTGGTTGTTATAATCATGGTCGTAGTTATTATAATCATGGTCGTGCTTATAGTCATAGTCCTGGTTGTTATAATCATGGTCGTGGTTGTTATAATCATGGTCGTGGTTGTTATAACATTGTACGTGATTATTATATTCATAGTCATGGTTGTTATAATCATGGTCGTGGTTGTTATAATCATCGTCGTGGTTGTTATAATCACGGTCGTGGTTGTTATAATCATAGTCGTGGTTCTGATCATGGTCGAAGTTGTTATAATGAGGGTCGTGGGTGTTATAAACATCATCCCGGTTGTTATGATTGTAGTCATGGTTGTTATAATCATTGTCGTGGTTATGATCATAGTCGTTGTTGTTATAATCATAGTCGTGGTTGTTATAATCATGGTCGTGGTTATTATAATCATGGTCGTGGTTGTTATCATCATGGTCGTTGTTGTTATAATCACGGTCGTGGTTATTATCATAGTCGAGGATGTTATAATCATGGTCGTGAGTGTTATATTCATAGTCGTCATTGTTATACTCGTAGTCGTAGTTGTTATAATCATAGTCGTGGTTGTCATAATCATAGTCGTGGTTGGTATATTTATGGTCGTGCTTGTTATAATCATAGTTGTGGTTGTTATAATCATGGTCGTGAGTGTTAAAATCATGGTCGTGGTTGTTATAATCATGGGCGTGGTTATAATCATAGTCCTGGTTGTTATAATCATGGTCGTGGTTGTTATAATCATGGTCATGGTTGTCATAATCATAGTCGTGGTTATGATAATAGTCGTCGTTGTTATAATCATAGTCGTGCTTCTTATAATAATGGTCATGAGTTTTATAATCATGGTCGTGGTTGTTATAATCATGGTTGTGTGTTATAATCATGGTCGTGGTTGTTATAATCTAATCTTGGTTGTTATAATCATTTTCATGGTTGTTATAATCATGGTGCTGGTAGTTATAATCATGATTTTGGTTGCTATAATCATGGTCATTGTTGTTATAATCAGGGAAGTGGGTGTTATAAACATCGTCCCGGTTGTTATGATTCTAGTCGTGGTTGTTATTATCATTGTCGTGGTTATGATCATAGTCGTTGTTGTTATAATCATAGTCGTGGTTGTTATAATCATGGTCGTGGTTATTATAATCATGGTCGTGGTTGTTATCATCATGGTCGTTGTTGTTATAATCATAGTCGTGGTTATGATCATAGTCGTTGTTGTTATAATCACAGTCGTGGTTGTTATAATCATGGTCGTGGTTATTATAATCAAAGTCGTGGTTATGATCATAGTCGTTGTTGTTATAATCGTAGTCGTGGTTGTTATGATCATGGTCGTGAGTGGTATAATCATGGTCATGGTTGTTATAATCATGGTCGTGGTTGTTATATTCATGGTCGTGGTTATTATAATCATGGTCGTGGTTATGATCTAGTGAACGTTGGTGTTATAAATCTAATCTGATCGTGGATTTATTATCATGGTAGTGTTTGTTATAATCACGGTCGTGGTTGTTATCATCATGGTCGTTGTTGTTATAGTCATAGTCGTGGTTGTTGTAATCATGGTCGTGAGTTTTATAATCATTGTCGTGGTTGTTATGATCAGGGTCATTGTTATTATAATCATGGTCGTGGATGTTATAATTATGGTCGTGGTTGTTATAATTATGGTTGTGGTTGTCACAATCATAGTCGTGGTTATTATATTCATGGTCGTGGTTATGATCATGGTCGTAGTTGTTACAATCAGGGAAGTAGGTGTTATAAACATCGTCCCGGTTGTTATGATTCTAGTCGTGGTTGTTATAATCATTGTCGTGGTTATGATCATAGTCGTGGTTGTTATAATCATGGTTTGTATAATGGTCGAGTTGTAATCATGGTCTGGTTGTTATAATCATGGTCGTGTTTGTTATCATCATGGTCGTTGTTGTTATAGTCATAGTCGTGGTTGATCATAGTCGTTGTTGTTATAATCATAGTCGTGGTTGTTATAATCATGGTGTGGTTATAATCATAGTCCTGGTTATTTATAATCATGGCGTGGTTGTTATAATCATGGTCGTGGTTGTTATAATCACGGTCGTGGTTGTTATAATCATAGTCGTGGTTCTCATCATAGTCGTTGTTGTTATAATCATAGTCGTGGTTGTTACAATCATGGTCGTGGTTATAATCATGGTGCAGGTTATTTATAATCATGGTCGTGATTATTAAATATAGTCGTGGTTATAATCATAGTCCTGGTTGTTATAATCATGGTCGTGGTTGTTATAACCATGTTCGTGGTTGTTATAATCACGGTTGTGGTTGTTATAATCATAGTCGTGGTTCTGATCATAGTCGTTGTTGTTATAATCATAGTCTGTTGTTATAATCATGGTCGTGAGTAATAATCATGGTCGTGGTTGTTATGATCATATTAGTGGTTGTTATAATCATTTTCATGGTTGTTATAATCATGGTGGTGGTTGTTATAATCATGATTTTTGGTTGTTATAATCATAGTCGTGGTTATGATCATAGTCGTGGTTGTTATAATCATGGTCGTGGTTGTTATAATCATGGTCGTGGTTGTTATAATCATGGTTGTGGTTGTTATAATCATGGTCGTGGTTGTTATAATCATAGTCGTGGTTATGATCATAGTCGTTGTTGTTATAATCATAGTCGTGGTTGTTATAATCATGGTCGTGGTTGTAATAATCATGGTCGTGGTTTTATAATCAAAGATCGTGGTTATTTATAATCAGAGTGATTGGTTATCATCATAGTCGTGGTTGTTATAATCATGGTCGTGGTTGTTAAAATCTCGGTCGTGGTTGTTATAATCATGGTCGTGGTTGTTTAATCATGGTCGTTGTTTTTTATAATCATAGTCGTGGTTATGATCATAGTCGTTGTTGTTATAATCATAGTCGTGGTTGTTATAATCATGGTTGTGTGTTATAATCATGGTCGTGGTTGTTATAATCATATTCTTGGTTGTTATAATCATTTTCATGGTTGTTATAATCATGGTGGTGGTTGTTATAATCATGATTTTGGTTGTTTTAATCATGGTGATGGTTTTTATAATCATGGTCGTAGTTGTTATAATCATAGTCGTTGTTGTTATAATCATAGCTGTAGTAGTTATAATCATGGTCGTGAGTTATAATCATGGTCGTGGTTGTTATAATCATAGTCGTGGTTGTAATAATCATGGTTGTTATAATCATGGTCGTGGTTCTTATAATCATGGTCGTGGTTGTTATAATCATGATCGTGGATTTTATTATCATGGTAGTGTTTGATATAATCACGGTCGTGGTTGTTATCATCATGGTCGTTGTTGTTATAGTCATAGTCGTGGTTGTTGTAATCATGGTCGTGAGTGTTATAATCATTGTCGTGGTTGTTATGATCAGGGTCATTATTGTATAATCATGGTCGTGGATGTTGTAATTATGGTCGTGGTTGTTATAATTATGGTTGTGGTTGTTACAATCATAGTCGTGGTTATTATATTCATGTTGTGGTTTATGATCATGGTCGTAGTTGTTACAATCAGGAAGTGGGTGTTATAAACATCGTCCCGGTTGTTATGATTCTGAGTGGTTGTTATAATCATTGTCGTGGTTATGATCATAGTCGTGGTTGTTATAATCATGGTGCTGGTTATTATAATCATGGTCGAGGTTGTAATCATGGTCCTGGTTATTTATAACCATGGTCGTGGTTGTTATCATCATGGTCGTTGTTGTTATAGTCATAATAGTGGTTATGATCATAGTCGTTGTTGTTATAATCCTAGTCGTGGTTGTTATAATCATGGTCATGGTTATAATCATAGTCCTGGTTGTTATAATCATGGTCGTGGTTGTTATAATCATGGTCGTGGTTGTTATAATCATGGTCTGTATTTATTATAATTTACTGAATTAAGTAGTTTATTATAATCATGTTATTAGTTTGTTAATCATGGTCGTGGTTGTTATAATCATGGTCGTGGTTATTATAATCATGGTCGTGGTTGGTATAATCATGGTCCTGATTTATTTATAATCGTAATAGAATGGTTTTTTATATTCATGGTCGTGGTATAATCATGGTCCCAGTTTGTTATAATCATGGTCGTTAATTTATAATAATCGTCGTGGTTGTTATAATCATGGTCGTTGTTAGTTATAATCATGGTCATGGATGTTATAATCATGGTCGTGGTTATTATAATCATGGTCGTGGTTGTTGTTATAATCATGGTCGTGGTTATAATCATGGTCGTAGTTTGTTATAATCATGGCCGTGGTTGTTATAATCATGGTCGTGGTTGTTATAATATGGTCTGGTTAGTTATAATCATGGTCGTTGTTATTTATAATCATGGTCGTGGTTGTTATAATCATGAGTCATGGTTGTTATAATCATGGTCGTGGTTGTTATAATCCTTGATTGTGGTTATAATCATGGTCGTAGTTGTTATAATCATGGTCGTAGTTGTTATAATCATGGTCATGGTTGTTATAATCATGGTCTGGTTATTTATAATCATAGTTCTGGTTGTTATAATACGTCGTGGATTTGTTATAATCATGGTTCGTGGTTGTTATAATCATGGTCGTGGTTGTTATAATCATATTCGTGGTGTTTATAATCACTTAGTGGTTGTTATAATCATGGTGGAAGTAATTTCAATATTTATAACGTGATTATTATAATCATGGTCGTTACTTGTTATAATCATGGTAATAGTTTGTTATAATCATAGTTCGTGGTTATAATAAACATCGTGGTTGTTATAATCATGGTCATGGATTTATAATCATGGTTCTGGTTGTTATAATCATTCGTGGATTGTTATAATTATGGTTGTGGTTGTTATAATCTGGTTGTTGTTGTTATAATCATGGTTGTGGTTGTTATAATCATGGTCGTGGTTGTTATAATCATGGTTATTGCTTTTATAATCATGGTCGTGGTTATTATAATCATGTTCGTGGTGTTATAATCATGGTCGTAGTTATTATAATCATGTGGTCATTAGTTATTTATAACCATGGTCGTGGTCGTTATAATCATATTCGTGGTTGTTTAATCATGGTCGTGGTTGTTATAATCATGGTCGTGGTTATTTATAATCATGCTAGTAGATTTATAATCATAGTCGTAGTTGTTTATAATCATTGGTCGTGGTTGTTATAATCATGGTCGTGGTTATTATAATCATAGTCGTGGTTATTATAATTACAGTCGTGGATTTATTTAATCATGTCGTTGTTGTTATAATTATGGTGGTAATTTATTTATAATCATAGTCGTGGTTGTTATAATCATGCTGCGTGTTTATAATCCATAGTCATTGGTTGTTATAATCATGGTCGTGGTTGGTCTAATATGGTTCGTGGTTGTTATAATCATGGTGTGGTTGTTATAATCATGGTCGTAGTTTGATATAATCATGGTCCTGGTTATTTATAATCATGGTCGTGGTTTTTATATTCATGGTCGTAGTTTGTATAATCATGGTCCTGGTTGTTATAATCATGGTCGTTGTTGTTATAATCCTTGGTCGTGGTTGTTATAATCATGTCGTAGTGGTTATAATCATGACTCGTGGTTATTATAATCATGGTCGTGGTTGTTATAATATCATGGTTGTGGTTGTTATATTCATGGTCGTTGTTGTTATAATCATGGTCGTGGTTTATTTATAATCATGGTTGTGGTTTATTTATAATCATGGTCGTTGTTATTTATAATAATTATGATTGGTTGTTATAATCATTAGTGGTTGTTTTAATCATGGTCGTTGTTGTTATAATCATGGTCTGGTTTATAATCATAGTCGTGGTTGTTATAATCATGAGTCGTGGTTGTTATAATCATGGTCGTGGATGTTATAATCATGGTTGTTAGTTGGTATAATCATGGTTTGTGGTTGTTATAATCATATTCGTTGTTGTTATAATTCATGGTCGTGGTTATTATAATCATGGTCGTGGTTATTTATAATTATGATTAGTGGTTGTTAATCACCATAGTCGTGGTTGTTATAATCATGGTCGTGATTAAATAAGTTGTTATAATCATGTCGTGGTTCTTATATTCATGGTCGTGGTTTAGTTATAATCATGGTTGTGGTTTTTATAATCATAGTCGTTGTTGTTATAATTATGGTCGGTTGTTATAATCATGCCGTGGTTGTTATAATCATGATAATAGTTATTATAATCATGAATTATAGTTTATTATAATCATGGTTCTGGTTGTTATAATCATATTCGTGATTTATTTATAATCATAGTCGTGGTTGTTATAATCATGGTCGTGGTTGTTATAATCATGAATTGAATTGATTTATAATCATATTCGTGGCTGTATAATCATGGTCTTAGTTGTTATAATCATGGTCGTGGTATAATCATAGTCATTAATTTGTTATAATCGGTGTGCTTTTTATAATCATGGTCGTGTGTTATAATCATGGTCGTGGTTGTTATAATTATGGTTGTGGTTGTTATAATCAAGGTCGTGGTTGTTATAATCATGGTCTAGTTTAATTCATGGTCCTAGTTGTTATAACCATGTGTTCGTGGTTGTTATAATCATTATCGTGGTTGTACAATCATGGTCAATGGTTATTATAACTCATGGTCGTGGTCGTTATAATCATATTCGTGGCTGTTATAATCATGGTCTTGGTTGTTATAATCATGGTCGTGGTTATAATCATAGTCGTGGTTGTTATATTGCCATATCATTGGTCATTGTTATATTCATGGTCGTGGTTAGTTATAATTATGGTCATTAGTTGTTATAATGAAGGTCATTGGTTATTATAATCATGTTAAGTGGTTGATATAATCATGGTCTGGTTGTTATAATCATGGTCGTTGTTATAAGTATGGTCGTAGTTGTTATAATCATGGTCGTGGTTGTTATAATCATGGTCCTGGTTGTTCAATAATGGTCCAGGTTGAATAATCATGGTCATGATTGTTATAATCTTGTTCGAGGTTGTTATAATCATGTTCATGGTTTTTACAATCATGGTATTGTTTGTTATAATCATGATTCGTGGTCGTTATAATCATATTCGTGGCTTTTATAATCATGATCTTGGTTTGTATAATCATAGTCGTGGATTTATAATCATAGTCGTGGTTGTTATAATCATAGTCTTGGTTGTTATAATCATGGTTGTGCTTGTTATAATCATAGTCGTGGTTGTTATAATTATAGTCGTGGTTTAGTTATAATGAGGTGTTTATTTATAATCATGGTCGTGGTTGTTATAATCCTATGGTCCTGATTTAGTTATAATCATGGTCGTTGTTATAATTATGGTCGTGGTTATAATCATGGTCGTGGTTATTATAATCGTAATCATGGTCGTGTTATAATCATGGACGTGAAGTTTATAATTATGGTCGTGGTTGTTATAATGAGGTCATAGTTGTTATAATCATTAGTGGTTGTTATAATCATGGTCCTGGTTATTTATAATCATGGTCGTTATTATAATTATGGTCTCGTTGTTATAATCATGGTCGTGGTTATAATCATAGTCGTGGTTGTTATAATCATGTTGAGGTTACTATAATCATGGTCGTGGTTATAATCATAGTCGTGGTTGTTATAATTATGGTCGTGGTTGTTATAATGAAGGTCGTAGTTGTTATAATCATGATTATATATTCATGGCCGTGCTTGGTATAAATATAGTCGTGGTTATTTATAATAATGGTCATTAGTGTTATAATCTGTGGTCGTGGTTGTTATAATTATGGTCATGTTATAATCATGGTCGTAGATGATATAATCATGGTCGTGGGTGATATAATCATAGTCATAGTTGTTATAATCATAGTCGTTTTTGTTATAATCATGGTCGTAGTTATTTATAATCATAGTCGTGGTTTTAATTATTCATGGTCGTTGTTGTTATAATTATGGTCGTGGCTATGATCATAGTCATTAATTGGTTATAATCATGGTTGTGCTTATTAGAATCATGGTCGTGGTTTTGATCATAGTCGTATTAGTTATAATCATGGTCGTTGTTGTTATAATTATGGTCGTGGCTAATGATCATAGTCGTGGTTGTTATAATCTCATAGTCGTGGTTATGATCCATAATTAGGTGGTAGTTATAATCATGGTGTGGTTTTTATAATCATGTTAGTTGTTATTTATAATTATGGTCATTGGCTATGATCATAGTCGTGGTTGTTATAATCATGATTAGTGTTTGTTATAATCATGGTCTGGTTGTTATAATCATGGTCCTGGTTTCTATAATCATGGTCGTGGGTTATTTATAATTATGGTCGTGGCTATGATCATAGTCATAGTGGTTATAATCATGGTCGTGGTTGTTAGAATCATGGTCGTGGTTATGATCATAGTCTGATAGTTATAATCATGGTCGATGTTGTTATAATTATGTTCAGTGGCTATTATCATAGTCGTGGTTGTTATAATCATGGTCGTGGTTATTTATAATCATAGTCGTGGTAGTTATAATCATGGTCGTTGTTGTTATAATTAGGGTCTTAGCTCTGATCATAGTCGTGGTTGTTATAATGTTGGTCGTGGTAGTTATAATGATGGTCGTGGTGTTATAATCATAGTGCTGGTTCTGATCATGCCCGTGGTTTATGATGATAGTCGTAGGTGTTATAATCATGGTCGTGGGTGATATAATCATAGTCATAGTTGTTATAATCATAGTCGTTTTTGTTATAATCATGGTCGTAGTTGTTATCATAGTCGTGGTTTTTATAATCATGGTCGTTGTTGTTATAATTATGGTCGTAGCTATTATCATAGTCGTAGTGGTTATAATCATGGTGGTAGCTTGTTAGAATCATGGTCGTGGTTTGATCATAGTCGTGATAGTTATAATCATGGTCGTTGTTGTTATAATTATGGTCGTGGCAATGATCATAGTCGTGGTTGTTATAATCATGGTCGTGGTTATGATCATAGACGTGGTAGTTATATAATCATGGTGTGGTTTTATAATCATAGTCGTTGCTGTTATAATTATGGTCATGGCTATATCGTAGTCGTGGTTGTTATAATCATGGTCGTAGTTAGTTATAATCATGGTCTGGTTGTTATAATCATGGTCCTGGTTACTAAAATCATGGTCGTGGGTGTTATAATTATGGTCGTGGCTATGATCATAGTCATAGTGGTTATAATCATGGTCGTGGTTGTTAGAATCATGGTCGTGGCTCTGATCATAGTCGTGGTTGTTATAATGTTGGTCGTGGTTGTTATAATGATGGTCGGTGTTATAATCATGGTCGTGGTTATGATCATGCCCGTGGTTTATGATGATAGTCGTATGTGTTATATTCATGGTCGTGGGTGATATAATCATAGTCATAGTTAGTTATAATCATAGTCGTTTTTGTTATAATCATGGTCGTAGGTGTTATAATCATAGTCGTGGTTTTATAATCTATAGTTGTTGTTGTTATAATTATGGTCGTGGCTATGATCATAGTCGTGGTGGTTATAATCATGGTCGTGCTTGTTATAATCATAAGTCGTCGTTTCTATAATCATGGTCGTGGGTGTTATAATTATGGTCGTGGCTATGATCATAGTTGTGGTTGTTATAATCATGGTCGTGGTTGTTATAATCATGTTCGTAGTTGTTATAATCCTTGGTCGTGGTTGTTATAATCATGGCCGTGGTTTCTCTAATCATGATAAATAGTTGTTAGAATCATGGTCGTGGTTATGATCATGGTCGTGGTTGTTATAATCATGGTATAATTGTTATAATCATGGTCGTGGTTAGTTATAATCATGAATTCGTGGTTATTTATAATCTTGAATTAAGTGGTTGTTATAATCATGGTCGTGGTTATTTATAATCATGGTCCTGGTTATGATCATAGTCGTGGAGTGTTATAATCCTTGGTCGTGGTTATTTATAATCATGGTTGTGGTGGTTATAATCATGGTCGTGGTTGTTATAATCATGAGGTCGTGGTTGTTATAATCCTTGGTCGTGGTTATGATCCTTGATCGTGGTTGTTATAATCATGGTTGTGATTGTAATGATCATG